>NW_028143717.1:0-53000 GCF_977018435.1 Lepisma saccharinum
GTGTGATACTGGCTTTACAGAATCAAACATGAAGTAGAAGTCGACCACTGCTGGTGAAAAGATCAAAGTATGGTGGATGACTGGTGTATTTTAAAAGAAGTGCGTACGGAAGGTAAAAAAAAGAGTGCAGGAAAGTGCGTTGCGTGTTTGCGTTGTGGTTCGAGATTTCGAACAATATCTTCCATCGTTCTTATAATGATCCTGAACTCGCAATCCCATAATGAAGTTAACAACTCAGAAAGTGGTATTATTAATCGAGTGTTGAAATTGTGCGGCGAGTGTGGAAGTGCAGAGAAAAACTGCACATGTGTTTTTGATGACCGTGAAATGGCTTGTTTCTAGCGTTGTGGAAACTCGATGCAAGATTTGGTGTGACGCGGTCACGATCTGTCTTAGTTCAATTAACAACCCGGGTGGGTATACTGTTGGTTGGTGGGTGGGTTCGGAAGGTGGAAAGGTCCTGTGTTAGCTGCTTGTCGATGGTGGGCAATCGGTTGGGTGGTTGGTGATTGTGGGCGGGTGGGGAATCGGTTGGGTGGTTGGTGATGGTGGGCGGGTGGGGAAACGGATGGCTGGTTGGCGAAGGCGGGAGGGAGGGCATACGGATGGCTGGTTGGCGATGGTGGGTGGGTGGGCAAACGGTTGGCTGGTTGGCGATGATGGGTGGGAGGGCAAACGGTTGGCTGGTTGGCGATGGTGGGCGGGAGGGCTAACGGTTGGCTGGTTGGCGATGGTGGGCGGGAGGGCTAACGGTTGGATGGTTGGCGATGGTGGGCGGGAGGGTCGATGGTTGGTTGGTTGGTTTCGTTTATTTTTCATATATTGAACATCATTTTATGAAATTGTAACTAATAGAACAATCGGTAATAGACAATTATATAATAGTATGTCGGCTTCTTAAGACGTATCGAAACTGGAGATACTGGAGAACAACTGACATTTGTGCAATTGAAATTTTGATAACCAACGAGTCTCAATTTATATACTGGGTGATTTTGTCAACCTGAATCATTTGAATATCTTAAAAAAATCAACCTACAGAAATGTTTCAAATAAAATGTTGATAGTTTGGAGGGGGAAGTTTAGTGGTGCAACAAAAAACACCCCCTTCCCCTCTTGCAGGTTGGGCGGTAACAACTATGAAATTTCAAGTAGAAACCCTATTTTTTATTACAGATTCGGATTTTGCGGAAAAAAATACATAAGTTTTGTCTGAAATATTTTTTTCGATTCGTGATAGATGGCGCTATAATCGACAAATTTTCATTTCTTGAATGTTTACATTTTAAAACCAATGTATTTCATTTTGCAATTCATTTAAATTCAAAAAATAAAACATTTTTGTTCCAGGACTTGAAATTGATGAAAAACAAATACATTTTTTTTGAGAATACAAAATTACCCGACAAACCTTATCTCTAGATATATCGATGGCTAGTAAACTATATTCACTTGTCAATTACATTAAGTGTCCAAATGGTAACCTTCAACTTGAATACATTTATTGATCAGCGCTTCGAATGAATGTACACAACTCAAAAGTACCTCTGGTTCAATTATGGCCCAAGCGTTTTGGATTCGCTCTATCATATTTTCACGAGTATTTGGCAATTCTCGATACACTTTATCTTTTAGGTAGCCCCACAATAAGAAATCTGGTGAAGTAAGATCTGGTGATCTGGCAGGCCAATTTACAGGAGCAGCTCTGCCGATCCATCGGCCATTGAAGTCACGGTCGAGTACTTCACCTGCTGCTTTCGAATAGTGCGCTGGACATCCATCCTGATGAAACCACATTCTGTCTCAGTTCCAGGTTAAGATCTTGAAGTAATATTAGCAGTTCATTTTGAAGAATGTCGCGGTACTGTTGACCATTCAAATTTCCATCAATGAAGTAGGGACCGATGAGTTTGTTATCAATAATTCCACACCACACGTTTACAGTCCATGGACGCTGATGCTCAACTTGGCGCAGCCAGTGCGCATTTTCGACACTCCAGTAAAGCATATTATGCCAATTGACCGTTCCGTGGTTTGTAAAAAATGACTCATCAGAGAACAATACCAGACGAAAGAAATTTGTGTTTATTTGTATTTGTTCACGTGGCCACTGAGAAAACGTCACTCGATTTTGAAAATCATCGCCATGAAGTTCTTGATGCAATGACACATGATATAGATGATATTTATGATGTTGTAAAATCTTCAAAACACTGCTCTGGGACAATATGGAATTTCGAGCTACTTCTCGCGAGCTGACATGAGGATCATGGGCCACAGCAGCTAACACATTAATTTCATTTTCTTCTCCAGTAACTGTTCTTCGATGGGTCCTTTGTTTAGGCTTAACACTTCCTTCAGTAGTAAATTGATTGACTGTACGTTGAAACGAAGCGAAAGAACGCACCCTGTCTGAAAAACGCTGAGCATAAACAACGACAGCTTGACGGAGATTCCTGCCAGATTCTCCATACGGGTGAACCATTTCAATTTTCCCTTTTACAGTTAATACATCCATTGATATTAAAAAGTATCAACAGTTTAGACTAATGAATCGCTCGGAGCATTCTTGTGATCTAAAAACAATGAAAAACAAACGATGATAAAAAAACAAAAAAATTAAACAAATATCGAATCTAACTTTTAAATGTTGTACATAGGCGAATTACCAGCTTAATGAGATCTCAATAGATTTGTCAAGAATTAGTAGAAAGTTCATGCACGAGAATGTTTTATTTTTTGAATTTAAATAAATTGCAAAATGAAATACATTGGTTTTAAATTGTAAACATTCAAGAAATGAAAATTTGTCGATTATAGCGCCATCTATCATGAATCGAAAAAGTGTTTTAGACAAAACTTATGTATCTTTTTACGTAAAATCAGAAACTGTAATAACAAATAAGGTTTTCTATTTGAAATTTCAAAGTTGCCCATCGCACCACCTACAAGTTGGGGAGGGGGTGTTCTTTTGTTGCTCCACTAAACTTCCCCCTCCTAACTATCAACTTTTTATTTGAAACATTTTTTGTAGGATGATTTTTTTGAAGATATTTAAATGATTCAAGTTAAAAAAAATCACCCAGCATATAGCAATATACGTCATACATATACTAGAGTTAAGTAACAGTGCAAGATTTTAAAATAGGATACCAATCGGATCCGGAGTTATGCTAGAATTAGATTAGGTTAGGTTACAATATGTTATGGAAGATAATGCGCGTTATTATATGCATTTTATAGATAAATTATTATAATAGAAAAGTAAAATTATACTGGAAATGAAAAATGAAAAGTAAACACAATATTATTTTCATTAAAGTATATCAAGTCGATATTTAATTGTCAGTTCTTGAAGATTCCTGACTTCCCTTTTCTTGATGTAGCGTTGCAACGCAACACCTTTCCATTTAATGTCTTGTGACGGAGGCAAGAGAAACTACGTAACGTTGCAAAGGAGGGATTTTATTTAGAAAGGGGATCTCACGGTTTCGGAGCAGTGAAATCCTCTCAAGTAAAATTTCGAAATACGTATTTTAGGAGCAAGGAAGTGTCAATGAAATATGGTAACTAAAATGGTTGTATATTCCACAATTGTCGCACTTTGAATGTTGTGAAGTTTATGTAATTGATTTGAAAAGTTCGTATCGGGTAATACAGTAGTAGTGCAGATTGGGGAATTCAACGCCCGAAAATGGGGCTCGGTGGGGCTCGCCTTAATGGTTTGCTCTTGTAAGGCAGAAAATGGGGCTCGGTGGGGCTCGCAGTGTTGCCAACATCTTACTCGAAAAAATCACCAAGGTTTTTTTTGGTCTAACCTAACCTAAAGCAAGGAGCTGGCAACCTTGCTTGAGGCTTGCCTTACAGTGCATAAAGCAATTTTTGCCAACCTACTGGTATTTTTGCCATGGCCTTTAACAAAAAAGAGACAGGAGAGAGAGAGAGAGGGGGAAGAGTTAAACAACCGACAGCTGCCAACACCTACCTACAGCCTTTTTTTCTTGGTCTAACCTAACCTAAAGCAAGGAGCTGGCAACCTTGCTTGAGGCTTGCCTTACAGTGCATAAAGCAATTTTTGCCAACCTACTGGTATTTTTGCCTTAGCCTTTTACAAAAAAAGAGAGAGGAGAGAGAGAGAGAGAGGGGGAAGAGTTAAACAACCGACAGCGCTGCCAATTTTCTCGCAGTGTTGCCAACATCTTACTCGAAAAAATCACCAAGGTTTTTTTTGGGTCTAACCTGGCCTAAAGCAAGAAGCTGGCAACCTTGCTTGAGGCTTCTTAATGGTTTGCTCATGTAAGGCATAAGCTCTATTTTCTCGCAGTGTTGCCAACATTTTACTCGAAAAAAATCACCAAGGTTTTTTTCTTGGTCTAACCTAACCTAAAGCAAGGAGCTGGCAACCTTGCTTGAGGCTTGCCTTACAGTGCATAAAGCAAGGTTGCCAACCTACTGGTACTTTGCCATGGCTTTTTACAAAAAAAGAGAGAGGAGAGAGAGAGAGAGGGAAGAGTGAAACAACCGACAGCTGCCAACACCCACCTACAGCTTTTTTTTCTTGGTCTAACCTAACCTAAAGCAAGGAGCTGGCAACTTTGCTTGAGGCTTGCCTTACAGTGCATAAAGCAATTTTTGCCAACCTACACACACTAAACAAGGAGAGCCGGCAACAAACACGCACTGCCGTAAAAGAGAGAGAGATGGGCGGATGGCAACACAGTATGTGTGTGCGTGTGTGTGTATAATATGTAGCATTATTAACTAGAGTGTGTTGGCAACCCACATACAACTAAAAAAAATAGAGATGCCAACGTTGCTGTAAGATGAAGAGAGAGAGAGAGATTTATGGCTGGCAACAGTGGTGAGCGAATGCGCCTTATCGTAATTTTCCAACTCCGGCAATGTTTGTATATCGTGACCTTTGTAAACCTCTCTCGGGGGAACGATGTGTCACACACACACACACACACACGCGTGCGCGCGTATTGTGACGCAAGCAAACAGACAAAATAATAATAATTGTTGTTTTTTAGGATTCCTGGCCTCCATAACCCCGCCAGGAGTGCGTGGTGCCCAACCAAAAAAGTAAAGGTTTTCCCGTACGGCCTTCGAACGTAGAATTGATTGACGTGCGGGCGAATCTCTTCCGGAATGTTTTTCAATTCGCACATCTGACCATACATGCTATTCATCATCAATTTAGCCGTGTTCTGTTTGGCGTCTATTTCGAGCAGTTTGCCCGGCGGTAAAGTCTTATTGTTTTTTTAAATTTTTTGATTTTTTTTACGCAAGGCCATGATCTTACGGATGTACGTGGCGTTTAGCGTGTCCTGTTAGAAATACACGTGAAGATCAGCTTCCGTGCAGCCGGTTGGATTCGTAACGCCGCGATAAACATCAACTTCCGTGCCGGGCAGAACGCCCGTTCCGGCGTGGAATTTGCGCCACTCCCAAGTTCACGTTGAAAGGGGAGAGGCCAGCTGCTACTATGATGCTCGGGTAGAGTAACGTAAAGCCCAATGTCAAAATAATCTCATCCTCTGTTCTGTTTTTGAGTGCCACGTTCATGTAAGGGTTACGGTGTACGTAACCCCCGACCAGCTTGTGATGATACTCGAGATGCTGCCGTAGGAAACACAAACATTGCTTGTTCTGCAACGCTTCGCTGAAATAGTAATGCGAGAGATGCCAGTTGAGTTTGTGCCCTCGAACCTGGTCCGCGCGCAACACGCTCTGGCAGCACAATTCGGGTCGCCCTAAACTCAGAGGCCTAGTGAGTTGGCAATACTGACACGACCTAGTTTTTGCTTATATTGTCACCGCAACCGGATGCGACGACGGGCATTATCTTCTCCCCACCAGGTTGAAGTACAACGAAACGTACTTCAGCGTGTACGAGGAGAGGTTCCCGAAAAGGTAACGCACCACTTCGATGCCGTCCAATTCGAGTTTCGGACGACCAGAAAATCAGAGGCAACATTGATACGGCCTAGTGAGTTGGCAACATTAGTAGACCAAAATGGAGAGTTCTGCGACCGAAAGTGAGGCTCGGTGAGGCTCGCCTTAATGGTTTGCTCTTGTAAGGCATAAGCCTAATTTTCTCGCAGTGTTGCCAACATCTTACTCGAAAAAATCACCAAGGTTTCTCTCCACGTTCCACTACATAGGATATCCTCGGGCAAGGCATCGTGAAACTCGCAGACGATCTTGATGTTGGTTCGATCGTTGACCACCATCTGCTTTCTCTTAGATGTGTTGATGACGGTCGTGGGTCTCCGTGCTTTGAATTCGCTGGGCGTGTAGTACATGTCCACGCTTCCCTCGGTCACGCGTTTGTAAGCCGAGAACGCTTCGTAAAGTTTGAGGTAATCGTTTTTGGTCATGTCGAGGTTGTAATTCTCGCGCGGGAACATTTTGTTCCTACTGTTCTTCAGATAAACGTTCTTGATCTTGCAGTCGTCGAACTTGCTGGAATCTTTTTCCTGATTCTTGTCCCTCCCGGTCTGAAAAAGCACTACGACGAAATCTGGCATGTCGAACTGTATGTTGTTGAACTGCGTCGTCACGTCGAATTCCATGTGACTTCCCGACGCCATCTTCTGCACGCACTGGTAACCGTGAAAGTGAATCGGCACCTGCGGACTTTTCAAGATCTCCGCTTTGTACTTGAGGGCGTAGTTTGTTTCGTATTCCACTACCGGCATTCTCAATTCCATGCTCCGGATGACGTACTTGGTTGCTTCGGGTAAAGTGTTGGCTATCGGCGTGGTGCCGTCCGGACCCAAAGTAGCGTATCGCATCAGTGCGTCGTTGTTGTTGGCAGCTCTTCGAAACGTGATTCTCAGTCCTCCCTTCTACATAATCTCCTTGTAGTCCGAGAAGAATCCCGGAAGCAAACGCATGGGAAAGAGCACCGTGTGACTTCTCGTCGATATTTTGGTTCCCGCTTCGAATCCTCCCGCCTGATAGTATGCTGCGTCTGTTTTGGATAATTTCAAAGTTCCCACTGCCGTCGACGTGATGCCTGGATAATCTATTCTGTCGATGACGGTGTTGTGTTTCCTCACCCCCACCTGCGAGAACAGGTGAGGCACGAAGTTGTCCACGAGTATCAAATTTGCTGCTGCGGGGAACGCGTATCCGCTTTCCTTCTTCACCACGTCGAATTCAAGGTAGAGGTCCGCTCTGTGAGGATGAACGAACCCGTCCCCTACGTCCACGTCGTATTCGATCTCTCTGTTCGCTTCGTTCAAATTTCCGAACATAGGTTCTATTCATATTTTACTCACGTATAGGCGTACATGATGAATCAGCAAACATATTTTTTCTAAGTCTTGCCGTTTCCAAGATAACCTTATTTCCGCTCGCCATTTTCGATTTCCGAGCATAGGTTCTATTCATATTTTACTCACGTATAGGCGTACGTGATGAATCCGAAAACAGATTTCTCCTAAGTCTTACCGTTTCCAAGATAACCCCACTTCCGGTCGCTATTTTCGATTTCCGAACATAGGTTCTATTCATATTTTACTCACGTATAGGCGTACGTGATGAATCCGAAAACAGATTTCTCCTAAGTCTTACCGTTTCCAAGATAACCCCACTTCCGGTCGCTATTTTCGATTTCCGAACATAGATTCTATTCATATTTTACTCACGTATAGGTGTACGTGATGAATCAGCAAACATATTTTTTCTAAGTCTTGCCGTTTCCAAGATAACCCTATTTCCGGTCGCTATTTTCGATTTCCGAGCATAGGTTCTATTCATATTTTTTCTCACGTATAGGCGTACGTGATGAATCCGAAAACAGATTTCTCCTAAGTCTTACCGTTTCCAAGATAACCCCACTTCCGGTCGCTATTTTCGATTTCCGAACATAGGTTCTATTCATATTTTACTCACGTATAGGCGTACGTGATGAATCCGAAAACAGATTTCTCCTAAGTCTTACCGTTTCCAAGATAACCCCACTTCCGGTCGCTATTTTCGATTTCCGAACATAGATTCTATTCATATTTTACTCACGTATAGGTGTACGTGATGAATCAGCAAACATATTTTTTCTAAGTCTTGACGTTTCCAAGATAACCCTATTTCCGGTCGCTATTTTCGATTTCCGAGCATAGGTTCTATTCATATTTTTTCTCACGTATAGGTGTACGTGATGAATCCGCAAACAGATTTCTCCTAAGTTTTACTGTTTCCAAGATAACCCCACTTCCGGTCGCTATTTTGGATTTCCGAACATAGGTTCTATTCATATTTTTACTCACGTATAGGTGTACGTGATGAATCCGCAAACAGATTTCTCCTAAGTTTTACTGTTTCCAAGATAACCCCACTTCCGGTCGCCATTTTGGATTTCCGAACATAGGTTCTATTCATACTTTTACTCACGTATAGGTGTACGTGATGAATCAGCAAACAGATTTCTCCTAAGTTTTACCAGTAGTCCAATAAACCCGGTTCACCAACATCAAGTGAGGAGCTGAAGTGAGGAGCTCCTTATGGATTTCTGTCATAAGGCATGATCTTCACTTGATGGCGCAGTGTTGCCAGCTCCTCACTCGAAAAAATCACCAAGGTTTTTGGTCTAACCTAACCTAAAGCAAGGAGCTGGCAACCTTTTTCTCGCAGTGTTGCCAGCTCCTCACTCGAAAAAATCACCAAGGTTTTTGGTCTAACCTAACCTAAAGCAAGGAGCTGGCAACTTTTTTCTCGCAGTGTTGCCAACACTACACCCGAAATTAAAGCTTGGTGGGGCTTGCTTTAATGGTTTGCTCTTGTAAGGCATAAACCCCCCCCCTATTTTCGGACACAGTATTTCCAACATCTTACTCGAAAAAAATCACCAAGGTGTTTGGTCTAACCTAACCTAAAGCAAGAAGCTGGCAACCTTGCTTGAGGCTTGCCTTACAGTGCATAAAGCAAGGTTGCCAACCTACTGGTACTTTTGCCATAACCTTTTACAAAAAAAAAGAGAGGGGAGAGAGAGAGGGAAGAGTTAAACAACCGACAGCTGCCAACACTCACCTACAGCTTTTTTTTGTCTAACCTAGCCTAAAGCAAGGAGCTGGCAACTTTGCTTGAGGCTTGCCTTACAGTGCATAAAGCAATTTTTGCCAACCTACATATACTAAACAAGGAGAGCCGGCAACAAACATGCACTGCCGTAAAAGAGAGAAAGATGGGTGGATGGTAATATAGTATGTGTGTGCGTGTGTGCGTATAATATGTAGCATTATTAACTAGAGTGTGTTGGCAATTTACTTACAACTAAAAAAAATAGAGATGCCAACGTTGCTGTAAGATGAAAAGAGAAAAAGAGATTTATGGCTGGCAACAGTAATGAGCGAATGCGCCATATTGTAATTTTCCAAGTCCCGGGGGCCAATGTTTGTATATTGTGACTTTTGTAAACCTCTCTCGGGGGAACAATGTGCCACACACGCGCGCGCGCGTGTATTGTGACGCAAACAAACAAACAAAATAATAATTGTTGTTTTTTAGGATATCTGGCCCCTATAACCTCGCCAGGGTGCGTGGTGCCCAGCCAAAAAAGTAAAGGTTTTCCCGTACGGCTTTTGAACGTAAAATTGATTGACGTGGGGGCGAATCTCTTCGGGGGTGTTCTTCAATTTGTATATTTGCCTGTACATGCTATTTATTATTAATTTAGCTGTGTTCTGTTTGGTGTCTATTTTGAGCAGTTTGCCCGGCGGCAAAGTTTTATTGTTTTTAAATTTTTTGATTTTTTTACGCAAGGCCATAATTTTACGTATGCACGTGACAAGTAGTACAGTTGTCCCGGTTCTAAGCCCGAAAAGTGAGGCTCGGTGAGGCTCGCCTTAATGGATTTCTCTCGTAAGGCACCGAGCCTCATTTTCTGGCAGTGTTGCCAGCTTCTTACTCGAAAAAATCACCAAGGTTTTTTTTGGTCTAACCTAGCCTAAAGCAAGGAGCTGGCAATCTTGCTTGAGGCTTGCTTTACAGTGCATAAAGCAAGGTTGCCAACCTACTGGTACTTTTGCCACAGCCTTTTACAAAAAAGAGAGAGAGGAGAGAGAGAGGGAGGGAAGAGTTAAACAGCCGACAGCCTACCTACAGCTTTTTTTTGTCTAACCTAACCTAAAGCAAGGGGCTGGCAATCTGGCTTGAGGTTTGCTTTACAGTGCATAAAGCAATTTTTGCCAACCTACATATACAGGGCAAGGAGAGTCGGCACTGCCGTAAAAGAGAGAGATGGATGGATGGGAACACTACACGGGTTCAACGTTATCAAATAAAAATCGCCTTAATGGTTTTTTCTTGTAAGGCATGATCTCTATTTTCTCGCAGTGTTACCAACTCCTACCTACACTTTTTTTTAGTTGGCAAGGGCTAGAGAGAGAGAAAAACTTATAGCTGGGAACAGTAATGAGCGAATGCGCCATATCGTAATTTTCCAACTCCGGCAACGTTTGTATATCGCGACCTTTGTAAACCTCTCTCTCTCGGGGGAACGACGTGCCACACACACACACACACACACACACGCGCGTGCGCGTGTATTGTGACGCAAGCAAACAAACAAAATAATAATAATTGTTGTTTTTTAGGATTCCTGGCCCCTATAACCTCGCCAGGGTGCGTGGTGCCCAACCAAAAAAGTAAAGGTTTTCCCGTACGGCCTTCGAACATAAAATTGATTGACGTGGGGGCGAATCTCTTCGGGGGTGTTTTTCAATTTGTATATTTACCTGTGCATACTATTTATTATTAATTTAGCCGTGTTCTGTTTGACGTCTATTTCGAGCAGTTTGCCCGGCGGTAAAGTCTTATCGTTTTTTTTAAGTTTTTTGATTTTTTATGCAAGGCCATGATCTTGCGTATGCACGTGGCGTTTAGCGTGTCCTGTGAGAAATACACGTGAAGATCAGCTTCTGTGCAACCGGCTGGATTCGTGACGCCGCGATAAACATTAACTTCCGTACCGGGCGGAACGTCCGTTCCGGCGGCGTGGAATTCGCGCCTCTCGACAAGGGGGGAGATTTTTCGATAACGCTCTTACTGTTTCCAACGTACTTAGGTTTTTTGATAGACGACAACGACGGAGTCATCAATGAGTAAACATCTGTGAACTCGGTGAACAAGTCAACTTTTTTTTCAGTACGTCAATATTTTTTTTCTTATTTCTTAGTGAATGGGTTATGGATGACTTGCAACGACGAAGGCCTTCTAGCAACACGTACTTAGCTTATGCCTCTTCCACCGAACATTCAACACAAGAGGGCTGCGTTAAATATACAGAACAGCGATAACAAGTGTTTTTTTTTGTGTATATTGGCTGCACTGCATCCTGTTTATTGCAAAAATAATCCACAGTAAATTGGATATTACAAACAATACGAGTCCGAGTTTTGAAAGTGTAATGTCTGGCATCGAATACCCGGTGACCATTTCTGATACATCAAAATTCGAAACACGAGCACGAGATGCAGAAGGAAAACGCTTAATCATCAACGTGTATTCCTATACGTTGGATAAACATGTCGTGCATCCCGTCAGGATAAGCGATGTCGACGATGATGATGCTCGTGTGATTAATCTTCTTCTAATTTCAAACGACAGTGTTCACTATTACTGTCTCAGGAATGTTATGCTTAAAAAGAATTTCCTAATTATTTGTTTTTTTGTTACAAGAATTGTTTGAATTTCAAACATTCCTAAGTGTTTGCTTAAAGATTGATGCATTAACCTGTTAAGAATGTCATATTAATAATACCGGCTCGGAAATGTCATGTCCTCTTCCTCTATAGAAGGTCATATAAATGTGCTAATTGGTTGGTTAAGGGGGATTTTTTGATTAGTAAATTGAGGTTATAAATACGTACGTATAAAGGTTTTGCTAATATGGAATGCTAAAGCTTAGTACTTGGCTCTCTCAGAGATTCGAATTCTATTAGGTTAAACAGCATGGAAATTTCACAGCAAGAATTCTCATATTTACTGACGATATTCTTAACAACCTGTGTTTTGATTCCACTACAAAAACTGTATACAAAATATGCAGTCCCTAGAATAAAATGGATAAAACTTATGAACCTTGACTTATACAGTTGTACAATCTGGCAATGAATAGATGTTGTTTTTTTTATTAAGCATAGCAGAGTGTTTTCGCTTATTTTAATATCAGGCAACAATGTTAGAAAGTGGCCCCAAGAATAAAATTTAAAATCACTAATGTGATATGAACTTTTTTACTTGTGTGTATTTAAATATGAAAGTAAAATATTTTGAATAATTGAGGGGGGCAATCACAAGTAAGCTTGCAATGGTATTGGGAGGTGTCACGAGTTCAAATTTTAGACGATTTCTGTTAATCTGCTAAGGCGATATCAGTACGAAAAAATTTGTAAAAAAGAAGAGACTAATGGCAACGATGAGGATGAATAATGATAATTATGATGAAATTGATGTGTGGCACTTAGAAAACAAAAACTTCAAAGTGTATTGCACCAACAGCTACAATTGTCCCCCTCTCCCCAAAATACAAGGCAGTTAACAGAGGTGTGTATATTTGTTGGTTTACGAGTCTGAGGGCTTAAGTTAGTATGTTTACTATAGCTATACATATTAAAAAAATGAAATGACCTCAACAATAAAATATAACAATACCGATTCTAACTTTTTTGTCGGATGACGTAGTGGTAACGTTTGTTGCAATCACACCTCTGATGGTGTATAAAACTTAAATGTTTTGCATAACATGAAATATTGTTAATGGGAATGTGTTGTTTCTAATGTTAAATATAGAAAGCAGATAACAAGAAAAAAAAAGAAATAATGTTGCAGGTAGATACGGAGCCTCAGCCCAAACACATATATGATCAGACAGGATGTCAACGATGCATTCATAACTAACATGTGATTATTCAAAAATTGAAATAGTACAGTAAAAAACAACTAACTAACTAACTCTCTATGTTTTTTTTAAACCGGCACGAATGAGAAAGGAATAAAAAGATTTTTACAGGAATCTTGTTGGGAAACCTGATGGTAAAGGACCAAAACGAACATGGAGATGAATCTAAAAGAAATCTGTAAAGATTGGAATAGAATATATATAAATTTTGCTCAGGATAAGTACAAATTGAACTGTAACTACGAATTTTCAGAATCAAGAGTGCTAGAGAATTAATTAATTAATTAATATTTAATATAATGAAGGTAGTAATATAGTATTCTTATTGAGAAGAGAATTTCTACAAAACTTATTTTTCCTCGTACGTTTACTAACAGCAGTTACATTTGACATGTTTGACTAATCGCGAATCAACGTACGGAAGCCGTTGGAAGCAGTTTGAAGACTGAAATGGCTATGGAAGGACACTTATTATAATGTTAATATTTTAGTATAATGTTTTGAGAATTGCTTCTCGATAATGTTTGGTATATAATTTAATCTGTTGTTAGATAAAATACATAATTATCAGAATTTAAGGATGGGAAATATGAAGAGCGAATGAATGATACGTTTGACTAATCGCGAAGATAAGTATCACAGTACGTTTTATCGTTTCTTATATAAACGTTGAAACGTTTAAGAAGGTATAAGAACGTTTACTGAAACGTTTCAACGTTTGTTGAAACATTTATGAACATTTTGCCACATTGTGTTTGTGTGTAGCGACTAAGGACTGAATTTTCATTTAGTGAAGCAAATTTCGCCCTGGTTACTATATTTTCAAGTATTTACACTGTTGGAAGTTATTGTAAAAATTTACAATACTCTATTGTTAAAATTTAAGTCTTCCTGTTAATTTACACAAACACAATGAATTAAAATTGATGTCAGCGCCGTGGCAAGAATGAGAAGTAAAGATGGCGTTGGTAATACTAAAGACAGACACACGCACCCGTACACGTGCGCGCGCGCGCGCACACACACATACACACATGTAAAATTGTCGATTGCTAATTTCGCACTTGTTTCTTATTTTTTCTGTGATTCTATGGAATGAAATTATACGTCTCCTGGAGAAGATATTGTTATCTGCTTAAGTTTCTGTTTCAATTCTTGAACACTACGTTTGCGGGAAACAAAATGAACATGGTGATGTACAATTTTCCGCTGGCTGAACAATATTGAGATATACGAAAATCTTTCAAATTTAAATATGAATATTTTATTTTGCACAAATATCTATAAACATTATCAATTACAATTGTGTGCACTATAAATATATTTCTGTAAACCGAAACGGTAAAATTACATTAAGCTTCCCCGATGGCGTAGTGGTAACGTCATCGGCTTGTAATCAAGGGTCCCGATTCGATAACACGCTGGAGGTAAATAAAGGTTCGGATCCCACTTTAAACTGTACGCAAGTGGATTTAAAATACACTTTATTTAAATTACATCAATTATAGTTAAGTTTGTTAATAGTCGATACTACTTTTAAAAAGTTATTGTTAATTTTTACGGTAAATGGATATCAGCCGAAATTGACGACTTGTAGCCACCTTGGTGGCCTAGGGAGTACAGAGGTTTATTCATAATTTTGTTACTGAACGTTTCCGGTTCGGGTCCTGGTTTTGGCATAGGAGTTGCTGTGTGCGAGTCCCTTGGTCACATTAATCTAATCAGCATTCATCCTTATCTTCGTTATTGACTTAAGAGTCAGAAAAGCAATATATATATTTTTTTCTATTCAAGTTCAAGGTAGTTTCTCACCGTGGCCGTGCGGTTTAAGACGTCATGCCTTGGTCACCGGCTACGGGACGCGCGCAGATTCCAGTCTCCTTGGGGAAGCGTTATAACCTGAGGCTTGGGCTTTTTTATTGGACCGGTGGTTATTTATCATCGTGAGGAAGTTGTGAGCTACGAATGAGTAGCATAACACGGTCATAGAAACCTACAATAACGACTGGGGGGGTTCGTCGTGCTGACCGCACGTCAGTCCATAACTGGTTGGATCTACATCTACAAGTGGGAGTCAGACTGGCGGACGGCTTTCGAAGGGCTGTGGTGTTACGGTATGATTTGGTGATCGTCTGGAGAACTATGAGAGAAAGCCACAAAGGAGACCTCAGCCCAAAACAGTGCAAGGAACTTGATCGCTCGAAGCCCCGATGTTGACGTCCGAGTTTGCATTTCAATTAGGTTATTACTTCTACTTTAGATCAGTCGCAACGCTGGGGTATAATTGATTGATTTGGTTTGTTTTATTTCGCTGGTCAGGGTAACAGGCAAGAGAACAAAACTGAGAGCAACGGGCGGTGTGGGGTCTTTTGCCTGGAGTCGTCGAACAAGTAGCAACTGAGGAGATTGGGCGGTGGATCACAATTCGATTCGATCAGCTTTCAGCGGAACTTTATCATCAAAGACAGACAGGTATAGTCCATTCCAACCATGTTGATCTAGACTTGTAGGTATAAATCCAAATGTTCGTGTTTTGCTATTTCCAAGTGTGTAGTTAGTACCTCTTGCTCGTTACTATTAGACTTACCATGAAGAGCGAGTGCTCAAATCAAGAGAATAAATAATACCTCGAGTTGCATCACCCACCTCAATAGTTCAAGGTTCTTGGTTCGATCTCACGAACCTCGGAGTTCGTTACGATATGCCTCCAACGGGTATCAACCCCGGGACCCGTTGATTATAAGGCGGGCGACATTACCACTATGTTCTCGAGGAGGGCCCTTACCCTGGGACAGTTCCTAGCACTGTGTAGTCCAGTGGTTCCCAACGTCCTCCTTCTCACGGCGCACTATAGTACTTTGTAGTAGATCCCGCGGCATACTAACGTACGAGTTGGTCACAGTGCGAGTGGTGACTGACGTTAGAATAACATGGCACAATATTTTCCCTCCATCACTGTCGACAATTATGATTGGGTGCGCAATCCATATGCTATGCCCCCAGCATCAACCACCGAACTTCCTCTGGAGAAAGAAGAGCAGCTCCCAGACCGAACACTTCAACTGAAACATGGTGTACTACCACTTACCAAGTCTTGGATGTTAGCAAAGAATGAGTACCCACCAATAGCAGCGAAACCAGTTAATACCCTGTCTAGCGTAAGACGCATTCTGAAGGGTGCACAGTGGAAAGTGTACATTCCAATACTGCTACACGCGATCAACGAGGACGATCCGGATAGTAGGGTCGAATACTACGAATGGTTTGAGCACATGGTTCGCGAGGATAGAGAATTTGCAGGGACAGTTGTGTGGTCTGACGAGGCGCAATTCAAACTTAACAGTACTGTGAACCTCCACAATTGTGTCTACTGGTCGCCCGTCAATCCTCACGTTTATATGGAGAAGGCGGTGAATCTACCGGGGATTAACTTGAGGTGTGGTCTGTCATCGCGTGGTTTGATTGGTCCCTTCTTCTTCGAGGGTACCGTAACCGGTGAGGTGTATCTCGAAATGATTCAGTCAAGGATTCTGCCTGCCATCCGAACCCTATTTGGCGATGAAATGTTTTACCTGCAGCAAGATGGAGCCCCGCCTCAGTACCATCGTGATGTTAGGTCGTACCTGGATGACACACTCCCCGAACGGTGGATAGGTCGACGCGGTGCTATTGAGTACCCACCTCGGTCCCCTGATTTGACACCAGTGGACTTCTACCTGTGGGGGGCCGTCAAGAATAATGTGTATCGACAAAACCAACTACACTCAACGAGCTACGTGAAAAAAAATAGCATCATGTGCCGCCATTATGCCAGATACACTGACGGTCGTAGTACGGTCTGCAGTTCGGCGCCATAGGAGTTGTTTACAAGTTGCTGGTGGTTATTTTGAACATCTAACATAACTCTCTCTCAGTGCCAAAAATTGTACCCACAAGTCAAGTCAATTTTGTCAGAAGATATGGACTATCAAACAGTGAGTACATTTTTTTGGACCTCCTGTATTTGTTAGCTACCAGAAAACGCTGAAGTATGTGCCATACAATAAGCTGTTCTCAATTCGTATGTGGAAAATTGTTATTAAAAAATTAGAAATTCGATTATCTCGAAAACTACTAATTTTCGGACGGGGTATCATATGGTCAAATTTATTGCAAATTGCCTCTACTTTAACCCCTTTCAGGGAATACATGTAATTACCGGTTACCCTGTATACGTACAACTTGTGTGGCTATCGTGTTGTGACGGGGCGCCTTGAATATCGCATCAGAATCCAGAATCGATTCTCGGCTAGTGTCGTGCATTGTTCGTGCGTTTGCTCAATCAAAAGCAACTCCACTTGTTGTAATAGACCTGGGAAAATTATGTAGTGAGGTAAAAGCTCTTTCTCGCTTGATAATTAGAATATGAGAAAATTAACCGGGAACCGGAGAGTGTGAAGGGGGGGGGGGTGACGTTAAAAATGAACACACTCAAATGCCAACTTCTCTTCTTCGTAGGACGTTCAATAGCGTAGTGGTAATGTCGTCGCCTTGTAATCAAGTCATCCCGGGTTCGATACCCGATAGAGGCACAATTAATGCAGATCCCACTATAAACTGTAGGTCCAGTCCCGATTGACCTTTATGTGCATAAAGTGGACTTAAAACCAAAACTCATCTCAGCTCAACTCGTAGTACGTTCTGCGCAGCATTCTTGCAGGCTAGATAGACTCTGACGCCTAGACCCACGGCCAACCCTCTTTGGAGGTTGTTTTATTCCCTTAATATATATTTGTCAGTGCTACTTCAGCCATTTCATCACCATTCATCTCCATCTTGCGCATTGCCGAAGGTTCCGGGTTCGAATCCCGACATGGCCGTCCTTTGTGAGTGTCCATGCATCAATTTTAATTTAATCATACCATCACTCATCTTCATATTTACGATTAGCCAAAAGTGGCCGAAAAGCGAAATAAAACAAACCAAATCAATCAATTATACCCCAGCGTTGCGACTGATCTAAAGTAGAAGTAATAACCTAATTGAAATGCAAACTCGGACGTCAACATCGGGGCTTCGAGCGATCAAGTTCTTTGCACTGTTTTGGGCTGAGGTCTCCTTTGTGGCTTTCTCTCATAGTTCTCCAGACGATCACCAAATCATACCGTAACCCCACAGCCCTTCGAAAGCCGTCCGCCAGTCTGACTCCCACTTGTAGATGTAGATCCAACCAGTTATGGACTGACGTGCGGTCAGCACGACGAACCCCCCCAGTCGTTATTGTAGGTTTCCATGACCGTGTTATGCTACTCATTCGTAGCTCACAACTTCCTCACGATGATAAATAACCACCGGTCCAATAAAAAAGCCCAAGCCTCAGGTTATAACGCTTCCCCAAGGAGACTGGAATCTGCGCGCGTCCCGTAGCCGGTGACCAAGGCATGACGTCTTAAACCGCACGGCCACGGTGAGAAACTACCTTGAACTTGAATAGAAAAAAATATATATATTGCTTTTCTGACTCTTAAGTCAATAACGAAGATAAGGATGAATGCTGATTAGATTAATGTGACCAAGGGACTCGCACACAGCAACTCCTATGCCAAAACCAGGACCCGAACCGGAAACGTTCAGTAACAAAATTATGAATAAACCTCTGTACTCCCTAGGCCACCAAGGTGGCTACAAGTCGTCAATTTCGGCTGATATCCATTTACCGTAAAAATTAACAATAACTTTTTAAAAGTAGTATCGACTATTAACAAACTTAACTATAATTGATGTAATTTAAATAAAGTGTAAGTAGTCATAGTGTCCGGGTACCAAGTCATCAATTGGGGCTCGGTGGGGCTCGCAGTGTTGCCAACTGCTTATTCGAAAAAATCACCAAGGTTTTTCTTGGTCTAACCTAACCTAAAGCAAGGAGCTGGCAATTTTGCTTGAGAGTTCACAAACCGGAAGTGGGGCTCGGTGGGGCTCGATCGCCTTAATGGATTTGTCTCGTAAGGCATGTGTTGCCAACTTTTTACCCGAAAAAATCACCAAGGTTGTGGCGCTCGTCGTACCCTTTTATGATGTATATTTTGAGGGCAGAGTTGGCAACACTGTGGGTTTACTGTAGCCTTTTATGAGGGGGGGGTTTATTGCCCTCTGTTTACATCTGGCAACACTACCGTAGATTTTTTGACAGTGTTGTTAACCTACTGGGTTTTTCACTGTAAATTTTCATCAAAGGACCTGAGGGGGTCCATGTATTTTTTATGTCTGCCAACACTGTTGGGGGCCTAGTGTTGGCGACACTGTGGGTTTTTACTGTAGCCTTTTATGAGGGGGGTCTATTGCTCTCTTTTTATATTTGGCAATTTTATTGGATGTTCCTTTTTTGAGGCTCGAAATTATTATTTGAGGCTTGAAATCATCATTTGAGGCTCGTCGGTGTTGCGTACCCACTCTACAAAAATTCCACTATATGATCTTTCACTGGCTAAGCTAACCTACAAATAGGAGTTGGCAGCACTGACTTATAAACCCATTGGGTCTTCTTGGCATGTTTTTTCATGATGTGTTGCCAGGCTATTGGGGATCTTGGCGTATACAATGTATATATTTTGAGAGGGAGGTTATAGCTTTTTATGCTGTACGAATACTGGAAGCTTGACAGTGACAACCAACAGAGTAGGTAAACCTACATCCAGGAACTGGCAACACTAGTTTCTGACAGTGAATTTGAAATAAAATATTAAACAAAATACATGAGTAAGCACTGTGATTACAAATAGTACCAGTGTTGTGCCCCCAACTCCAACTGGACAACTGGGGAAAATAATTGTACAACAATTTATTCTTATTTTTCGAAGTTGAATGAAAGCACATGTTTTTACGCTCTCGTAATACTAACCTTGCTCTACTGATTTTAAATTGCTTCCATCCGCTTTTTTTTCTGTGTTATTTCCGCATGCACGCAACATTCGTTTTCAATAGACAGAAGGAGTGTTAGTATAGCAGGCTCCGAGTTTACAATTTATTAAATTAAACAATAATTTATGTAAGAATATACTTGTACTTACCGAACACAAAATAATAAAAAGCACATGTGAATGTTTGCGTGTGTTCATGTTATATGACGGCTGAGTAAAGAAATAATGTTGACCCCCCGAAAGATAAAAGTTCTTAGTTCGACATCAGATGCATGCAAATTTTATGTTTTGCTCTCCAAAATCTTGATTTTTATGTTTGTGCTATTTGTCATACAGCAGAGGAGAAGAGAGGAGAGGGAGGGGAGGGGGTATTATTAGCGCCATCTATTAGCAAACAATAGAAATAAAAAGTAGGGTCAAACTTTTTCAACACCCAAACATTTTAAACGTCCTCGCGTAGTAATACGATCTAGCTGAAGATGTTTAAAAGAGTACTCTTAGTCGACGAAGCTAATTGCTAGGGCTCTTATATTACTAAAATATTCTTTAATTTGCATATTTCTCATACTGCCATATGTTGTTCTATTTGACTTCTTCCAAAAAAATGCTAATTAGCTCTACGGAAACTGACGCTCTTAACAATATTGTACGCCCGTGAAAATTATATATAAATAAAACTTAAGCGTATTATCTGCTTTCATGTCAGATTTTGCCAACCTGTGAGCTGTAGTGTTTAGGTGACAAGCGACCTGCTCAAATATGATACTGTTGACAATATTGTACGCCCGTGAAAATTATATATATAAATAAGACTTAAGCGTATTATCTGCTTTCATGTCAGATTTTCCCAACCTGTGAGCTGTAGTGTTTAGGTGACAAGCGACCTGCTCAAATATGATACTGTTGACAAATATTGTACGCCCGTGAAAATTACATATAAATAAGATTTAAGCGTATTATCTGCTTTCATGTCAAATTTTACCAACCTGTGAGCTGTAGTGTTTAGGTGACAAGCGACCTGCTCAAATATGATACTGTTGACAATATTGTACGTCCGTGAAAATTATATATAAATAAGACTTAAGCGTATTATCTGCTTTCATGTCAGATTTTGCCAACCTGTGAGCTGTAGTGTTTAGGTGACAAGCGACCTGCTCAAATATGATACTGTTGACAATATTGTACGTATATTGTATTGTATAGGAGACTAGAAGCATATAATTTGGCGAAAAAAAAAAACCAAGTAAGGTCATAGAAAATAGTTAAAAAAAAAAGTGAACAATTATATTTTGCATTGCACAGCATTAGGTATTAAATAACATACCCCCAAAAAATGCGTTCTGAAAAAAATTGCCCTACGTGCCAAATTACTATGTCAAGTAAACATTTTCAAAGGCACTGTCGTACTTGTGTGCCGGAAAAGCGAATATGTGCGACCAAACTGTGCTCTAAGTGTGGAAAAAATATTTCTATTGCCAACTTCAAGTAGTTTTTTTTGACACGTATATATATTATTATTTTTTTTAACAGAGGAAGAAAGTCCGTGCTTCGGAAAACGCGATGATGTGCGTAATGATATCTTCCGTCTCCTGCATAGACTTGTACCAATCTACTGTGTACCGTCTTCTTCCCTGCCTTGCCTCGTCCAGTTCGTCCAACCTCTTGTTCAATTTTTCCCCTGCAGCCGAAAGCAGAATGTTGAGATCACCGCACCTCAGGCCGCCGATCTCCCGAAGATGGTCCTTGAGAACCATTTCACAAGGGGTGCGAAATTCCGGCGTCGTTCTTGCTATGATTACAAGTTTCCCTACATCCTTACAATCTCCGTTTACTGCGTGTTTAAATATTTTACATAGTAGCTCGGGCGGCAAATTAGTTATACGAGACATGTTGTTATTATTATTATTTTTCACTCTATGTTATTTATATACCCTACCCTAATTTTTGTTTCGTGTTCATGGCGATGGTGGTAGAGTGCCACACACGTAAATTTGCCGTTGCGTAGAAACGAATTTTCGTTTCGTCTCCCTCTCTCTTAGCATCATGTGTTCTACCCTGCTCGATAACCTTCGCTATTGTTGCCACATTGTCATTCCATTCCTGGACACACTCGCGCAAACATAATTGAAAACAATTGAATAGCGCTCCAGCTCGCGGTTCCCACCTTTCGGTAGGGACGCTAATGTGGCAATATAGCACGGCGTAGTGCTTGCTTCTTTTATGCAGTGCATGTTTATTGGCTAGCTAGTAACTAGTGTTGCCAACTGTAATAATGAAGCACTATTTCTGTCATGGAAGGGGAAAAGGCAGGTAAAGTGGCGGTGAGTTTTGTTGGATTGGAAGCACCATATTTTTATTTTATACTAAGTATTTGACCGGTTTGACGTTGTGTGCGTGTATTGCGTGTGTGTATGTAAAAGTGTGTGTTTGCTAATGAACGTTAAATTCCATAATGCCTCCAGTTCTGTCGAAGTTGAAATCAAAAACCTTGCATAGCCAAGCTCGGGAAATTCTAAGCAACGTGCACGAGTTCATGAAGTAGGAAGCCAGTCATGGTGTTAGCATCCCAATAAAGCATTTTGGCAAGAGAGCAGCGAACAGCAGCAACAAATTGTTCATATTTCATAATTTTGGAATTATTCAAAATAAATAAATTATGTAGCTCCAACATCATTTCAACTCTGGCTCCGGCACGTGTTCTTGTAGAAATTGCATAGAGGAGGCTGTCATTTTTGCTGCTTAATGCGATACATATTGTTTTCTGTGTTAAAATTGCCATGCTTTGATGGGTGATAAGCCTATTGAAAACTGTGATCGAGCGAGATATTCTTTTGCGCTGAATAGTATTGAAATAGCATAAGAAGTCTCATTATTTATTTTATATTTTGATGTTTTAGTTAGGAATATATTGATTTTCAATTTTCTGTTGCTGCGTAATGACCAGGGGGGGTCGAAATAGAGCGGCATCTGCCGCCACCTCCCAGGGAGGCAAAATGACTAGCGCCGGCCCTGGTTCATAACAAAAGAAAAAGCCGCGCAGCTTATCGTCTAGTGGCAGTAACCGACTGTCGCCGATCTCAGAGAGGAAATAATAATACTGCTTCAGGAGGAGTGTTATGGTGCAATTGTAGCGGTTTAACACGTTGGCATGTTATTATCTGCCGTTGCAGTTCCATACCAGTGTATACGGGTTTTGGAAGTGAAAAGTTAGAACGCCACCAGTGCATTAATGCAATGAAAAATAATATATATATTTTTTTATTTTGTTTGAAATCACTCAAATAAGGAATCGTATGAAGAAGTCTTCTTTGCAGCATTTTTGGTAATTTTACTTATGTGTTAGTTCATATTTTGCGAATTTTTAGTCCATATGTATGTAGCTACATACAAAGTCACTTGTTAGTACATATTAATCCTAGTCCTGGTATAATGCATGACGTTTAAAACTCAACGTTAGATAGACCTGAATTCTCTAATTTTATTGTTGTACGTAACAGCTGTGCATCGGCGCACTGCAGCGATTTTTCTATCTGCTCTATTAGCAACACTGCTTCTTTAGTTGTTTCGCGCATCGCACGGCAGAATTATCTGCGCTGGACTCTACCCAGTGCGGCGACCCGTTCACCCAGCGATGCGTCTCTGCTCACGAACCTTTCGAAAGCAGCGTGCTCTAACTTTCTGTCTGCTTTGTGACGTGCATCCAGATCCGTCTGCGTGGTGTTGTAAGCGATGTCGTGATTTTTGCATGCGGCGTCCAACGGATTCACACCCTTGCCCCCTCTCTCCAATTTTTTCTCGAGTTTGGTACCCGGTCCGCAGTACTGGTAGCCAGGTAAATGCATCTGAAAAGGTAACTTGTTACCTTTTGAGAACAGGCACCTGTACGTGTTCTCGAAAAGTTTGGAGCAATCCAAATACTAGCAACTGATGAAACTGTACGATGGTCTGGACATTGCAACGTTCGCCTCGGAAATAAAACCACTCGACGATTGTCGTGAAAATTCAGTCGTTGTGTTCGACGACGCCATCCTGGAAAATCAAAATGAAATTCGCAACTTTTTCACGCAAGGTCGTCACAAAGAAATGGATTGCTTCTACCTAGCTCAAACGTTTTCCAAAATTCCAAAACAGTTAGTACGCGACAACGCTAATTTCATATGTTTGTTTCGTCAAGATCACACCAACCTCAAGCACGTGTACGATGACTACGTAGGCGGAGACATGAACTACAATCAAATTTTCGGAACGCTGCTGCTCTACTTGCTGGAACGGTGACGATTTCGGATTCGCGACGATCGACATGACGAGGAAACCCAACGACGGAAAATACAGAAACAAAATCAACGACTTTCTAAACGTTGCAACGTTGTGAGAAACGACGTTTATTTATATATAATATATAAAGTCGTTGATTTTGTTTCTGTATTTTCCGTCGTTGGGTTTCCTCGTCATGTCGATCGTCGCGAATCCGAAATCGTCACCGTTCCAGCAAGTAGAGCAGCAGCGTTCCGAAAATTTGATTGTAGTTCATGTCTCCGCCTACGTAGTCATCGTACACGTGCTTGAGGTTGGTGTGATCTTGACGAAACAAACATATGAAATTAGCGTTGTCGCGTACTAACTGTTTTGGAATTTTGGAAAACGTTTGAGCTAGGTAGAAGCAATCCATTTCTTTGTGACGACCTTGCGTGAAAAAGTTGCGAATTTCATTTTGATTTTCCAGGATGGCGTCGTCGAACACAACGACTGAATTTTCACGACAATCGTCGAGTGGTTTTATTTCCGAGGCGAACGTTGCAATGTCCAGACCATCGTACAGTTTCATCAGTTGCTAGTATTTGGATTGCTCCAAACTTTTCGAGAACACGTACAGGTGCCTGTTCTCAAAAGGTAACAAGTTACCTTTTCAGATGCATTTACCTGGCTACCAGTACTGCGGACCGGGTACCAAACTCGAGAAAAAATTGGAGAGAGGGGGACAAGGGTGTGAATCCGTTGAACGCCGCATGCAAAAATCACGACATCGCTTACAACACCACGCAGACGGATCTGGATGCACGTCACGAAGCAGACAGAAAGTTAGAGCACGCAGCTTTCGAAAGGTTCGTGAGCAGAGACGCATCGCTGGGTGAACAGGTCGCCGCACTGGGTAGAGTCCAGCGCAGATAATTCTGCCGTGCGATGCGCGAAACAACTAAAGAAGCAGTGTTGCTAATAGAGCAGATAGAAAAATCGCTGCAGTGCGCCGATGCACAGCTGTTACGTACAACAATAAAATTAGAGAATTCAGGTCTATCTAACGTTGAGTTTTAAACGTCATGCATTATACCCAGACTAGGATTAATATGTACTAACAAGTAACTTTGTATGTAGCTACATACATATGGACTAAAAATTCGCAAAATATGAACTAACACATAAGTAAAATTACCAAAAATGCTGCAAAGAAGACTTCTTCATACGATTCCTTATTTGAGTGATTTCAAACAAAATAAAAAAATATATATATTATTTTTCATTGCATTAATGCACTGGTGGCGTTCTAACTTTTCACTTCCAAAACCCGTATACACTGGTATGGAACTGCAACGGCAGATAATAACATGCCAACGTGTTAAACCGCTACAATTGCACCATAACACTCCTCCTGAAGCAGTATTATTATTTCCTCTCTGAGATCGGCGACAGTCGGTTACTGCCACTAGACGATAAGCTGCGCGGCTTTTTCTTTTGTTATGAACCAGGGCCGGCGCTAGTCATTTTGCCTCCCTGGGAGGTGGCGGCAGATGCCGCTCTATTTCGACCCCCCTGGTCATTACGCAGCAACAGAAAATTGAAAATCAATATATTCCTAACTAAAACATCAAAATATAAAATAAATAATGAGACTTCTTATGCTATTTCAATACTATTCAGCGCAAAAGAATATCTCGCTCGATCACAGTTTTCAATAGGCTTATCACCCATCAAAGCATGGCAATTTTAACACAGAAAACAAT
This sequence comes from Lepisma saccharinum, assembly GCF_977018435.1. Taxonomy (NCBI): domain Eukaryota; kingdom Metazoa; phylum Arthropoda; class Insecta; order Zygentoma; family Lepismatidae; genus Lepisma; species Lepisma saccharinum. The sequence goes on from NW_028143717.1 coordinate 25,803, forward strand.
ATGTATCGCATTAAGCAGCAAAAATGACAGCCTCCTCTATGCAATTTCTACAAGAACACGTGCCGGAGCCAGAGTTGAAATGATGTTGGAGCTACATAATTTATTTATTTTGAATAATTCCAAAATTATGAAATATGAACAATTTGTTGCTGCTGTTCGCTGCTCTCTTGCCAAAATGCTTTATTGGGATGCTAACACCATGACTGGCTTCCTCCTTCATGAACTCGTGCACGTTGCTTAGAATTTCCCGAGCTTGGCTATGCAAGGTTTTTGATTTCAACTTCGACAGAACTGGAGGCATTATGGAATTTAACGTTCATTAGCAAACACACACTTTTACATACACACACGCAATACACGCACACAACGTCAAACCGGTCAAATACTTAGTATAAAATAAAAATATGGTGCTTCCAATCCAACAAAACTCACCGCCACTTTACCTGCCTTTTCCCCTTCCATGACAGAAATAGTGCTTCATTATTACAGTTGGCAACACTAGTTACTAGCTAGCCAATAAACATGCACTGCATAAAAGAAGCAAGCACTACGCCGTGCTATATTGCCACATTAGCGTCCCTACCGAACGGTAGGAACCGCGAGCTGGAGCGCTATTCAATTGTTTTCAATGATGTTTGCGCGAGTGTGTCCAGGAATAGAATGACAATGTGGCAACAATAGCGAAGGTTATCGAGCAGGGTAGAACACATGATGCTAAGAGAGAGGGAGACGAAACGAAAATTCGTTTCTACGCAACGGCAAATTTACGTGTGTGGCACTCTACCACCATCGCCATGAACACGAAACAAAAATTAGGGTAGGGTATATAAATAACATAGAGTGAAAAATAATAATAATAACAACATGTCTCGTATAACTGATTTGCCGCCCGAGCTACTATGTAAAATATTTAAACACGCAGTAAACGGAGATTGTGAGGATGTAGGGAAACTTGTAATCATAGCAAAAACAACGCCGGAATTTCGCACCCCTTGTGAAATGGTTCTCAAGGACCATCTTCGGGAGATCGGCGGCCTGAGGTGCGGTGATCTCAACATTCTGCTTTCGGCTGCAGGGGAAAAATTGAACAAGAGGTTGGACGAACTGGACGAGGCAAGGCAGGGAAGAAGACGGTACACAGTAGATTGGTACAAGTCTATGCAGGAGACGGAAGATATCATTACGCACATCATCGCGTTTTCCGAAGCACGGACTTTCTTCCTCTGTTAAAAAAAATAATAATATATATACGTGTCAAAAAAAACTACTTGAAGTTGGCAATAGAAATATTTTTTCCACACTTAGAGCACAGTTTGGTCGCACATATTCGCTTTCCCGGCACACAAGTACGACAGTGCCTTTGAAAATGTTTACTTGACATAGTAATTTGGCACGTAGGGCAATTTTTTTCAGAACGCATAATGCAGAGATTTTTTGGGGGTATGTTATTTAATACCTAATAGTAGTGTATATTGATTGTTTCAAAGTCGTACTTAGTAGGTATCCTCTTTTTTTACTAATTGAATATCACTTTTTGACATATTTTGACAATTGTTTGTCGATGTTTTAGCGTTTAGCAATGTTTTTAGTACAATTTTCACTATACTCATTTTTCCCCCACTCGTACTTGGTAGGTATATTATGATCTTACGTGATACAATTTAACCTATCCTTTTTTTACGATTATTTAATTTTTTTTACGATCCTAAGTGATATAACTTAACCTATCATTTTTTTTATTTATGCAGTGTTTGAACGTCATCATTTGAGGATCATATTTTGTAGGTATTTTTTTTTTTATCAATCGAATATAAGTTTTTGACATATTTTGACAATTTTTTGTCGATGTTATAGCGTTTAGCGATGTTTTAGTACAAATTTTTACTGCACTTATTTTTTCCATTTATACTTGGTAGGTATATCACGATCTTACGTGATACAACTTAACCTATCTTTTTTTTTACGATTTTTTAATTTTTTTTACGATCCTAAGTGATATAACTTAACCTATCATTTTTTTATTTACGCACCGAACTAACCTACAAGGGACTCTGTTTGTTTTAATATTTCAGTATTATAAGGTTTTCACAAATTTTATATAACCTAAAATGTGTTGGATGTTGATTTTTAGTATGTGGCAATTTTTTATGAATTTTAAAACTGCTCCGTGACCCTCTCGTTCTTCACGTCGTAGGCGAAGGACTTCTCTGCAATCAGGATGACACTGCATAGGGTATCCTCGGGCAAGGCATCGTGGAACTCGCAAACACCCACTCTACAAAAATTCTACTATATGATCTTTCACTGGCTAAGCTAACCTACAAATAGGAATTGGCAGCACTGACTTATAAACCCACCGGGTCTTCTTGGCATGTTTTTTCATGATGTGTTGCCAGGCTATTGGGCACCTTGGCGTATACAATGTATATATTTTGAGAGGGGGGTTATAGCTTTTTATGCTGTACGAACACTAAAAACTTGACAGTGACAACCAACAGAGTAAATAATCCTACATGCAGAAACTAACAACACTAGTTTCTGACAGTGAATTTGAAATAAAATATTAAACAAAATACATGAGTAAGCACTGTGATTACAAATAATACCAGTGTTATGCCCCCCCCCTCCAACTCCAACTGGGCAACTGGGGAAAATAATTGTACAACAATTTGTACCTAATTGTACAATACTTGTACCTAATTGTACAACATATACACAGACATAAAAAAAGAGCCTTCCCGTAACTTACTTCATGCACAATTTATATGATTTTACAACTGTGAAAAGAAAGCATATGTGTTCTGTATGCACACATTCATTCTTATTTTTCGAAATTAAATAAAAGCACATGTTTTTACGCTCTCGTAATACTGACCTTGCCCCAGTGATTTTAAATTGCTTCCATCCGCTTTTTTTTTCTGTGTTATTTCCGCATGCACGCAACATTCGCTTTCAATAGTTTAATGAAATACAGAAGGAGTGTTAGTTTAGCAGGTTTTGAGTTTACAATTTATTAAATTAAACAATAATTTATGTAAGAATATACTTGTACTTACCGAACACAAAATAATAAAAAGCACATGTGAATCTTTGCGTGTGTTCATGTTATATGACGACTGAGTAAAAAAATAATGTTGACTCCCCGAAAGATAAAAGTTCCTGGTTCGACATCAGATGCATGCAAATTTTATGTTTTGCTCTCCAAAATCTTGATTTTTATGTTTGTGCTATTTGTCATACAGCAGAGGAGAAGAGGGGAGAGGGGAGGGGAGGGGGTACTATTAGCGCCATCTATTAGCAAACAATAGAAATAAAAAAGTAGGGTCAAACTTTTTCAACACCCAAAAATTTTAAACGTCCTCGTTTAGTAATACGATCAGCAGAAGATGTTTGAAGGAGTACTCTTAGTCGAGAAAGCTAATTGCTAGGGCCCATATATTGCTAAAATGTTCTTTAATTTACATATTTCTCATACCGCCATATGTTGTTCTAGTTGACTTCTTCCAAAAAAATGCTAATTAGCGAGAGTTAATTAAGCAAGGCAAGTAAAAGAAGCAAATAGGACAATATGTGGTGGCGTGGAAATATGTAAAAATTCGATAAAATTCGAATTAAAATTGGGGGATATTTTGCATTTTTTTCCTATAATATACAAAACATTTACCGTACATAATTTTTTCTATTTACAACAGTATAAAATAAGAGGAATGTGTGACAATATCCATATTAATTAGGAAGGTATGTTGTATGCTAGGTTAGCTAATTGCGTCTTCTACAGCTTTACTGTATAGAGGAAAGATGGAAAAAAGAGAGCTCTACAAAAACTAACGCTCTTAACAATATTGTACGCCCCGTGAAAATTATATATAAATAAGGCATAAGCGTATTATCGGCTTTCATGTCAGATTTTCCCGACCTGTGAGCTGTAGTGTTTAGGTGACAAACGACGTGCTCAAATATAATACCGTTGACAATATTGTACGCCCCGTGAAAATTATATATAAATAAGGCATAAGCGTATTATCTGCTTTCATGTCAGATTTTACCGACCTGTGAGCTGTAGTGTTTAGGCGACAAGCGATGCGCTCAAATATAATACCGTTGACAATAATTGTACGCCCCGTGAAAATTATATATAAATAAGGCATAAGCGTATTATCTGCTTTCATGTCAGATTTTCCCGACCTGTGAGCTGTAGTGTTTAGGTGACAAACGACGTGCTCAAATATAATACCGTTGACAATAATTGTACGCCCCGTGAAAATTATATATAAATAAGGCATAAGCGTATTATCTGCTTTCATGTCAGATTTTCCCGACCTGTGAGCTGTAGTGTTTAGGTGACAAGCAGTCCGTTCAAATATAATACCGTTGACAATATTGTACGCCCCGTGAAAATTATATATAAATAAGGCATAAGCGTATTATCTGCTTTCATGTCAGATTTTCCCGACCTGTGAGCTGTAGTGTTTAGGTGACAAACGACGTGCTCAAATATAATACCGTTGACAATAATTGTACGCCCCGTGAAAATTATATATAAATAAGGCATAAGCGTATTATCTGCTTTCATGTCAGATTTTCCCGACCTGTGAGCTGTAGTGTTTAGGTGACAAGCGGCCCGCTCAAATATAATACCGTTGACAATATTGTACGCCCCGTGAAAATTATATATAAATAAGGCATAAGCGTATTATCTGCTTTCATGTCAGATTTTCCCGACCTGTGAGCTGTAGTGTTTAGGCGACAAGCGGCCCGCTCAAATATAATACCGTTGACAATATTGTACGCCCCGTGAAAATTATATATAAATAAGGCATAAGCGTATTATCTGCTTTCATGTCAGATTTTCCCGACCTGTGAGCTGTAGTGTTTAGGTGACAAGCGGCCCGCTCAAATATAATACCGTTGACAATATTGTACGCCCCGTGAAAATTATATATAAATAAGGCATAAGCGTATTATCTGCTTTCATGTCAGATTTTCCCGACCTGTGAGCTGTAGTGTTTAGGCGACAAGCGGCCCGCTCAAATATAATACCGTTGACTATATATTGTACGTATATTGTATTGTATAGGAGACTAAAAGCATATAATTTGGCGAAAAAAAAAACCCAAAGTAAGGTCATAGAAAATAGTTAAAAAAAAGTGAGCAATTATATTTTGCATTGCACAGCATTTGGTATTAAATAACATACCCCCAAAAAATCTCTGCATTATGCGTTCTGAAAAAAATTGCCCTACGTGCCAAATTACTGTGTCAAGTAAAAATTTTCAAAAGGCACTGTCGTACTTGTGTGCCGGGAAAGCGAATATGTGCGACCAAACTGTGCTCTAAGTGTGGAAACAATTTTTCTATTGACTACTTCAAGCGACACCAGCTTACTTGCAAGAGCACTGGAACATCACTACCGCAACCTTCCAAGCGAAAGGTAGAAGTAACCTCCCTCGATGCATCGCCACCTACCAAATGCGTCAAGCTGACGAAGAAAGCAGACCGAATTGCGTTTGAGCATTTATTAGAAGACTTTAACATAACATCAGACAGCTTCTGCGATGTGCGTAGTTTTCTGGAGAGCGAGCGAGCTAAGATAATATCCATTCTCAACGATGCATTGGCTACATACTCCACTAAATTCTATGCCGTGCTATGCTGCAAGTATAAGAAACCGTCTGATGAAATACCGGTCTTTTTTCACAATGGCTCGGGATATGATTTCCATCACTTGGTTACACATCTAGGGTACGACAATGCGAGAATCAATGTCCTGGCGCAGAACGAGGAGCGTTATATTAGCATCAGCAAGTGGGTGCCGATCCCTAACTCAAGCAACAGCATCGAGCTTCGGTTCCTCGACTCTCTGAGGTTCCTCCAGGCAAGCCTCGATGCTCTTGCTGGGAAGCTCAGAGACGACCAACTAGCCATTACTACATCAAGTTTCCCAAACTTAGATGTCGCACTCATCAGACGTAAAGGGGTCTACCCCTACGAATACGTCACAGACCCTTCCAAGTTCGAAGAAGAGTTGCTGCCTCCCCAGGATAAGTTCTACAGCCAGTTGAGAGGTTCAGGTATTACCGACGAGGAGTACAAGCATGCTCAGTCTATGTGGGTCGAGTTGGGTTGCCGAACTTTCGGTGATTACCACGATGCATACCTGAAGCTTGATGTGACGCTTCTAGCATGTGCGACGTTTGTTGTGGTGGGATCATTGGGGGAAATGTGATTCTCCCAATATGTCATCTGACTTACTAGCATATGCGATACGAAGAACAGGTGTGTATGTGACTTACTAGGATTAGGCTCATGGTAATGAGGTCCTAGTAGCTGAAACGTTGTTGGGGTATTTTGCAATTTTTTTCAAATATGAACACGTTAAACTGGACTGTCTCGGATTTTGAGTTTTGTATTCGCCCCCGAGAAAATTCTATATAAAATAACATACCTGAAAATTATATTCACAGTAGATTCATTTTTTGAGTTTTGTAATTACCCCAAGAAATTCTATATAAAATAACATACCTGAAAATTGTATTTACAGTAGATTGAATTCTTGAGTTTTTGTATTCGCACACAAGAAATTCTATATAAATAACATACCTGAAATTCTATTTACAGTAGATTGAATTTTTGAGTTTTGTAATCACTCCAAGAAATTTTATATAAAATAACATACCTGAAAATTGTGTCGCTATATACTAGACTTTTTGATTTCTGTGATTTTGGAGAAAGCAATGGCATCCACCACTAGTGTCAATCGTAAAAATGATAAAACTGAATGTGTTACTTGTGGGAAGCCAATCTCAAGGAACAATTTATCGGTACACAGGGCAAGATGTAACAAAACAGGTTCGAGAATTAATCGTTCGTTACCTTCTAAGCCCTGTGCTCGATGCGGAAAGACGATCAGCATTACAAATTTAAGTAAACATCTCAAAATTTGCAAACCATCGACCGAACAAGAAACATCGAAAAGGAAAATCGATAATTTAGAAACGGAAGCTTCCACTTCCAAGCAAATTAAATTATCTAATAAACGCAAACCAATTAGATCTGCATTTAACGACCAACTCCAGGATTTTTCAATTAAGTCAGAACCAGGTCGTGACATCCTTAGTTTCTTGGATGAAACGAAAACATCTGTACTAAATATTTTAAAAGATAAACTTGAAAACAACTCTATAAAAGTATATGTTGTTCTGTTTTCCGAATACGAGAAAGTCGATGGCACAACGAGTATTTTTTATCATTGTACAAAAAAACAGACACTTTATTTTGCTGACGTCGAAAATTTGGACAACTTCTATTATAAAGTTTCCAACGAGCTGGTTAAGAAACATGACGATTTCGAGGCTAAAGGGTCGGGATGGTCTCTGTGTGGAAGTCCTCACACGTTAACCGTTTACGTGAACCAATTCTCGCCTCTTCGTGCATCCAGCTACGTTCCTCTTCCACCGAACATTCAACACAAGAGGGCTGTGTTAAATATACAGAACAGCGATAACAAGTGTTTTCTCTGGTGTGTGTTGGCTGCACTGCATCCTGTTCATTGCAAAAATAATCCAGAACGGATTTATCATTACAAGCAATACGAGTCCGAATTTGAAAGTGTAATGTCTGACATTGAATACCCGGTGACATTGTCGGATATAACAAAGTTCGAAAATCGTGCAGGAAAACGCATCGCTATTAATGTATATTCCTTTACGTCAGATAAATATCTTGTGCACCCCGTCAGGATAAGCGATATCGACGATGACGATGCTCGTGTAATAAATCTTCTTCTAATTTCAAACGAGGATGTTCATCATTACACGCTAATTCGTTCTCTATCACGTTTGGTCAGAAGTCAAACTACCAAGTATGCAAACAACATCGAAGTTTGCCCGAGATGCCTAACCACGTTCGACGATCGAAAACAACTCGATTATCAAAATTACACCGGACGTCAAATTGCTATCGAGAAACTTGCCGAACATAAAATTTATTGCGGCGACAACAGACCGGCTAGAATGTTGATGCCCGAAACGAACGAAGTCGAAGAATTCAAAATGCACAAGGCATTGTTGGAACATCCTGCAATCATCGTCGCAGATTTCGAGCCTTTCCTGAAACCACTCTCCTACTGCGAACCGGATCCTGAAATTTCCTCCACAACGCCGTACCAGCTTCATCAACCTAATAGTTTCGGCTATGTTGTTGTGCGACGTGATAAAATAAATGAAGCATATATATACCGCGGGCCAAATGTAATCGAACACTTCCTGGAAAAAATGGTGGAGGAGGTTGAGGTAATTGGTAGCGTACTGCTTACATCAAAACCGATGGCACCTTTAACTGAAAATGAACTTCAAAATTACAATTCCACTGAGGTGTGTCCGGTATGTGATCAAAGTTTCACTGATGAGAACAAAAAAATATTCCACCACGATCATTTCAGCGGAAACTACATAGGTGGAATTTGCAACACGTGCAATCTTAAAATCCAGAAACCTAAATTCATCCCCATATTCTTTCACAACGGAAGCGGATATGATTTTCACCACCTGGTGAGACATCTTGGCTACGATCCGAAACGTATAGGTGTCTTGGCCGAGAATGAAGAACGCTACATTAGTCTCAGCAAGCAAGTGTCGATTCCGGGAACGAAAAATACAATCGAGATGCGCTTCCTGGATTCGTATAGATTTCTCTCTGCAAGTCTGGATGCTTTAGCGAACAAACTCACCGACGATCAATTTAAAATAACTAGAGCTAGTTTTCCCAACGTAGACATAGAACTCGTTAGACGTAAAGGGGTTTATCCTTACGAATATGTTAGTGATGGTTCTAAATTTAACGACGACGCTCTTCCACTTCCAAGAGAATTTTACAGCAGACTCAGAGAGAAAGGAATCACGGACGAAGAATACCAACACGCGCAACTCATGTGGGAGAAATTAGAATGTAGGACACTCGGAGACTACCACGATGCCTACTTAAAATTAGACGTGACGATACTCGCGGATGTTTTTCAAGCGTTCAGGAAAACGGCAACGAATATTTACAAATTAGATCCAGCGTATTTCTACAGTCTACCGGGATTAGCGTGGTCGGCAATGTTATTCCAGACAAAGGTCAAGCTGGAACTGATATCGGACGTTGACATGTTGCTATTCATCGAAAGAGGGATACGAGGTGGAATGGCGCAATGCGTACAGAGACATGCAAAAGCTAATAACGTACACATGAAAGAAGATTACGATTCAAATCGAGCATCGAATTACATCTTCTACGCCGACGTTAATAATCTCTACGGACATGCCATGGTTCAGAAACTTCCTTACGGGGGATTCGAATGGTTAGATCCCACTTCGATAGACATTATTCATTTCGACGATAGCGAGTGTGGTTTCTTCGCAGAGGTAGATCTCCAATTCTCCGACCACCTGCACGACACGTTTTCGGGTTTGCCTCCGACTCCCGAAATCAAATGTCCACCCGACTCAGTTCAAGACAAGCTTTTGTTAACATTGGACCCTAAACAGAGATACGTCGTCCACTACAAGAATCTCCGGTTTTTGATTGGGAAGGGTGTTCAGATAGTAAATGTTAGAAGAATACTAAAGTTTAAACATTCCACGTGGTTAAGACCTTACATAGAAACTAACACACAACATAGAACAGCTGCCACTTCCGATTTAGACAAGGATTTTTTTAAATTAATGAACAATGCGGTGTACGGAAAGACCATGGAGAATGTTAGAAAGCACGTAGACGTGAAATTAATTTCCGATAAGAATAAATGTCGGAAGTGGATAGCCGATCCTAGATTCAAGTCGAGAAAAATTTACAACGAGAATTTAGCACTTTTCAATCTACATATAAAATTGATGAAATTCAGAAAACCAATTTACGTTGGCGCAACGGTTCTCGACTTGTCGAAACTTTACATGTTCGAATTTCATTATGACGTGATGAAACCCTTCTACAATGATAAAATATCACTTTTGTACACGGACACCGACAGCTTCATTTACAGCATACAAACACCTAACCTATACGAAGACATAAAAAATTCTTCCATGCTTGAGTATTTCGATACTTCTGCGTACCCTCAACCCAACAGATTTGGAATTCCATCCCTCAACAAAAAAGTCCTAGGTAAACTGAAAGATGAATGTAACGGTGATATTATTGTTGAGTTCGCGGGTTTGCGTTCGAAGATGTATGCCATGAGAACAGAGAGTAGCGTCACGAAGAAAGCAAAAGGTGTGGGCAAAAATACGGTGGAGAACAAACTCACCTTCCACGATTACATCGATTGCCTTTACTCACAATCGACGATACTAAGCATAGAACAAAGAATCCAAAGTGTAGACCACGTGATTACAACAAACAAAGTTAGGAAAGTAGCATTAGATCCGCATGACGATAAAAGATGTATTTTGTCTTGTGGAATCCACACGTTGCCTTGGGGACACTATCGTTTAGAAATTAGTAAAAATTGTAGGCAATGCAAATGAAAAAAAAATGAACTTAAATAACTATAACTAAAATAAAAAAATTAACTATCTCACATACACAATAAATAACTAGCAAAAACAATGAATCACTTTGGTTTCCGAAAGCAAACAATGGAGACTGTACACCGCACGGCAGATCATGAATTTCTACCTTCCATGTTATCTAAACTCAACGGTCTGTTGATCAATCAATTTTCGGAACGCTGACGATTTCGGATTCGCGACGATCGCCGTGACGAGAAAACCCAACGACGGAAAATACAGAAACAAAATCAACGACTTTCTAAACGTTGCAACGTTGTGAGAATAAATAACCAGCATGCCTATGAATTTGTTCGGTTTCAAAAAACAGATCATTATGGAAACCATACCAGATCATGAAGTCTTACCTTCCGTGTTACCTAAACTCAACGGTCTGTTGATCATTCACCTCAACAGCATTTGGACGAAACTGAATGACGATGTGGGCAAGATGTTTTATGTTTTTAATAACAATTTACATTTCTACGAAATTCCGATCGACGGGAAACTTCAAATCACCGTGAATCCGGAAAACGCAGGCGAAATCAAAATTTCTACCGGCAAGAACATTTTTCGAATCAAGCACGACAAGATGCTTTCTAACATTACGTACGATGTGTCTGCAGGAGATTATTTTTACATAGAACTCCTCGGAGATTACGACAAACTTATTCCTCTTTTTGTAGAATTACGAATCGTCTATCCTATTATAAATAACCGTTAACCAAAAATGCCTAACGACATTTTCGGCAACACCAAGCGTGTAGACCACGCAGAAGAGATTCTCATGTTGGACATTCGAGTTAAGAAGTTGAGGACCGATTTGATCGCTTTGCAGGAAACCTTAAACAAAAGTTTAGAGTCGGAAATCGCTACGCTCCAAACGCAATGTCTCGACCCCATTCTGAAAATCGATTCCGAACTGAAAACGCTCATAAAAAATTATGTCGACGTACCTTCTTACGACAGCGTTCAAAATATACAGTTGAGCGTGGATTCGCTTCAAAATGATTTGGCCAAATTACAGCAATTTCAATCGAAAAATGAAGATTTGGAAAAATTGAAACTCGAAATCGAAGAACGAACTTCCGCAATAGAAAAGAATTTCTCAGAACTTCAAACCGTCGTGAACGATATTGATGTAGAACGCTTGCATGTCGTCGTTTCCAAATTACAAGAAGAATTCACCAGCACGTTGGAAGAAATTAAATCCAAGTTGCAGACTTTGGAAGATACAATGACGAACCTACCATCGTCGGACGAACTGCAGGTCATCGGTAAAAGCGTCGCGAACATAAAAATTCAATTGGAGGCCTATCGAGATTTCGAACACATTCAAACCACCATCGCTACGCTTCAGGCGTCCTTGGAATTGATCAACGAAGAAATTAAAAATATTCACGCTGAAGCGAGAGCGTTGACGAGCATTCAAGACACGCTGAGCACGGTTCAGCAGAAGATCGAATATTTAGAAAATTTGAACGTCGAAACGAATCTCGCTCATTTTCATCACGTACTCGACAACATACAGGGTGACTTGGAATCGTTACGGACGAGCGTGCCTTCGAGCAAAGATTTGGAAAAATTGAAAACGGCGGTGACGGCACTATCCGATTCGAGCGACATCAAAAGTTCATTGAGCGATCTCGAGAGTAAAGTGGCCAATCTCCCCACCTCCAAAGAATTGCACGCTTTGAAAAGAAACATATCTCGAATGCTGAAACGACTAGAAACGGAAACGGCGAACGTGGAACAGATTCGAGACGAAATTAGTTCGCTGGTGTCGACGCTGCCCACTTCGCAGAGCGTCGTCGACCTTCACACGCAGTTTACAGAGATGCGAAGCATCGTGAACGATCTTACCGAGAAGAGCTCAAAATTGAATCAAGTCGAGAACCTTCAGAACATTGTCGTCAACATTAGAGATCAAGTTGGAGTGCTGGAATCCGCGCAGGAATCGACGCTGGCCTCTTTCGGTGCCAAGTTGCAAGAACTCAACGAAAACTACAAGCAGTTGAACGTGGAAGTGAAAATCAAACCGTCATTTTCTACCGTAACGGATACCATAGTCGAACATTTGTTGCCCGTACAAAACACACTGGGTCAGCTTCACAGCAACCTCGTTAGCGTCGACACTAAATTCGCTAAACTGCATTCTCTGCAAGCCATCGAAATCAACAGCGTACCCAATCAACAGAGAATCTCCACGTTCGTCGAAGGTAACAAACTGTACATGTTGCATCCTTATCATCCGTACTACAAGTTTCTCCTCGATGGCACGATTCAGATAAACGAATTTTCGTACTGGTCTCACGGTAGAAAAGCTAGCGTTCCCACCATGACTTTGATATCGAATCGCGGTGTCCAGAAAGCAGGAAACATTCCTCTGGCACGTTGGAACGAAACGCGCAACATATATGAAATACACGAAGACGAAGATCTCACCGTTTTCGACGTGAGTGCCGGCGATAAGCTGATCATTCAAAACACGAGCGAAGTGCCACCCTCTTTGAATCCCATCACGCTTGTGCTTCTCTTGAAACGTAATCTCTAAAAAAATGTCTAGGCAAGCCATCGTCGAAGAATTGCATAAACCTGCACGCCGTAACTACGAACGTTTGGCTGTGGTAACCAAGAGCATCGACGACCTCTGGCAAAGTGACCTCGTGGAGATGAGTAGCGGCAATTTGAAAAACGTGCATAAATTGAACAAGGGCAACAAGTACCTCCTCACCGTCATAGACACGTTTTCGAAATTCGGATGGGCTCTACCTTTGAAGGCAAAAACGGGAACATGCGTCACGGAAGCATTCAAGACAATTTTTCGCGAAAGCGGTGGGAGACAACCACGGTTTCTGCAAACGGACAACGGTAAAGAATTTTACAACGCCGTATTCCAAAAGTTTATTCAAAAACACAAGATTCGACATTATTCGAGCTTCAGTCACATCAAAGCCAGCATCGTGGAAAGATTCAATCGAACCTTGAAAACACACATGTGGAAACGATTCACGCTTCGGGGAAATTACAAATGGGTCGACATCCTGCCGGAACTCGTCGACACCTATAATGATACGGTGCACAGAACGATAGGCATGAAGCCAGCCGACGTTACCAAGTCCGACGAGCAGCGTTTAATTTCTACAGTTTACTGTCCAAAGTACACACCCACGACAAAAAAAGCGAAATACAAAATTAGAGACCAGGTGAGGATCAGCAAATTCAAACGCACCTTCGAGAAGGGGTTCACAAAAAATTGGAGCACGGAACTTTTTACGGTGGTTCGAGTTTTACCTGGAAACCGACACACGTATATAATAAAAGATAGTAGCGGCGAGATTTTGAAAGGAAGATTTTACGAAGAGGAACTCTCTAAAACGAAACACCCCGACACGTACCTCATCGAGAAAGTATTGCGTAGGAAAGGTGACAAACTGTTTGTCAAATGGCTGGGACTTCCGGAAAAGAGTTGGATCGACGCGGACGAAGTGATCTTGTGAGTACGTGGAACGTGGTGAAGCGTCTACCGGATCCGGAAAGTCAAACGAAGAAAAAGAACGGCGAGTTGCTTCCCGACAGCATCCGCTGTCTGATCGTAGGTCCTTCGGGGTGTGGGAAAACGACACTGCTCGTGGACAATTTTCTCCTCGCACCGAATTGGTTAAATTGGAAGAACAGGCACCTGTACGTGTTCTCGAAAAGTTTGGAGCAATCCAAATACCAGCAACTGATGAAACTGTACGATGGTCTGGACATTGCAACATTCGCCTCGGAAATAAAACCACTCGACGATTGTCGTGAAAATTCAGTCGTTGTGTTCGACGACGCAATCCTGGAAAATCAAAATGAAATTCGCAACTTTTTCACGCAAGGTCGTCACAAAGGAATGGATTGTTTTTACCTGGCTCAAACGTTTTCCAAAATTTCAAAACAGTTAGTGCGCGATAACGCTAATTTCATATGTTTGTTTCGTCAAGATCACACCAACCTCAAGCACGCGTACGATGACTACGTAGGCGGAGACATGAACTACAATCAATTTTCGGAAGGCTGCTCTACTTGCTGGAACGGTGACGATTTCGGATTCGCGACGATCGACATGACGAGAAAACCCAACGACGGAAAATACAGAAACAAAATCAACGATTTTCTAAACGTTGCAACGTTGTGAGAAACGATGTATATAAATAACGTCATGACGAAACGAAAAATCGAAGACGAAAATCTCAAGCTTCGCGATTACCTCGCGAAACGCTTCAAAGGTTGGAAATCCGAGAATCGCGGATTCTACGAAGAGAAGAAACGTCAGGATCAACCCGTGATCGATGCCATCAGCAGTCTAGGTAAAGAAATTAAAAGTGTCACGGAACAAAATAAAAATTTGATTAATGAACTCGTACCGCTCGCAGCTAAAAGTTACGCCGTACCCACACCCATTTCGAGCATTCCTTCGACGCCGTTCGAACTGAAGGATGCACCGGCACGACGTCGAGCCATAGGCAGCACGTCGTCGTCTTCGGATAAAATCGAGTTGGGACCTTTGGCACGAGACTACCTGAGCACGGGGAAATTCGACAAGGATGAAGTGTTCGGATTGTATCCCAGCATGGAAACCAGCGAAGGCGGCGGTGTGGTGTGGAAGATTGGGAAATCGAAGGTGACCTTCGAAGGCAACGACATTAAAGTCCATTTAGGCGACAAGGATAGTTGGAACAGGTATCCGGGTACGGTGGGACTGTGGGAACTCGTCGCCAAAAAGCAGCCGAAAGATTACACCGACGAAGATTACCAAAGTTACAAGGAAATTCTGATCATGACGGATGCCTTGTACCAGAACAACGACGCCTCGCAGAATAGGGTGAAATCGAGCAGCGGCGAGAAGTACAGGAATCTCATCAAACCGATTTGGAACCAGGTCAAAACAGGCAGCGGCGTCAAACGCTACAACGCGTTACCCAAAGAATTCGTTTGGGTGGACGACGTTAGGAAACTCGTGGACCGATTGTTGGTGATAGCCGGCGAAGAGAATGCAGGCAACCGTAATTTCTACAACGAGAAGGTTGGCATCGTGGACATGATCAGCACGAAACTTTCCAACTTCATCGTGAACGACGACAAGGGCATAGGTTACCTGATCAAAATCATCAACACGCTGCCTCCGAAATTTTGGAACGTGGCCGAAGGAAAGGGACTCGTGAACGACATCATCAACAAGTTACCTTTCGAGATGCATCTACCTGGCTACCAGTACTGCGGGCCGGGTACCAAACTCGAGAAAAGATTGGAGAGAGGAGACAAGGGTGTGAATCCGTTGGACGCCGCATGCAAAGATCACGACATCGCTTACAACACTACGCAGACGGATCTGGATGCACGTCACGAAGCAGACAGAAAATTAGAGCACGCAGCTTTCGAAAGGTTCGTGAGCAGAGACGCATCGCTGGGTGAACGGGTCGCCGCACTGGGTACCACCATCGCCATGAACACGAAACAAAAATTGAGGTGGGGTATATAAATAACATACCGTAAAAAAAACAACTTGATATATAAATAACACACATCGTAAAAAAATAATCTTCGGTGTATATATAAATAACACACATCGTGAAAAAAAAGCAATTTAATTTCTCTCTAACACTCTGACAACTGAAAAAATGAGCTATCTCCAAGCATTAAAACAAATGCTAAATTTGTCAGTTGAGTATGTAAAAATTCAGGAATTGGAAGTCGACAAACCTTACACTATAACTTCCGGTTCAATCGTTTCTACCCAGTATGGTCCCAAGGTACGCCTGTTGCTCAACGCACAATACAGTCTATTTTTACCAGATCGATACGCTAACATGTTATCCGACGAGAAGCTATCTATTTTAATCGAGAACAAAACTCGAATCGTGTACAAGGGGACAAAGGAACTTCTTGGCAAGAAAACGAAGCACGTAATAGAATTTGTGTAACGACTGCGAGGCCTTGAAAATATATAAATAACATACCGTAAAAAAACTACACAAAAAAAAATCTCAGAATATATATATAAATAACATACCGTGAAAATAACACATAGAGCATCAACATGAAGCCCAAGGGTGTCGTGTACCAGATACCATACTCCAATCTTAAAAATCTAGGTGCCCTCGATGGGTTACTCACCAAGAAACAACGCGAGAAGAAACGTTCTTGCTTGTCGAAAGGACATGAAATGAAATTGCTGCTCAGCACACCTCAATTGAAAAGATTGCAGCGTTCGCGGAAACAGCAAAAAATCGGAGGTTTCATATTCAGCATCCCGGCCATCCTGGCAGCATTGGGGGCCGTTGGAAGTTTGGCCGGCGGAAGTGCCGCCATCGCGAAAACCGTCATCGACTCGAAGAAGAACAAGGCGGAATTGGAAGAACAGAAACGTCACAACCTGGCCATGGAGAAGAAAAAGGGGAAGGGCGTGATGAGAAAGTTTAAAAAAAAGAAACAGAAGCACTCACCAACCGAGACATTGAATCTCTGATCGAACCGTTACAAATCAAACACTTTAGAGGAGTTTTCATGTCCGACTCGTTACCTTCAACCGTCAAAAGAAGAGAATGCGGAGTAGTCAACTTGGACGATCAAGAAAATCCAGGCACGCATTGGATATGTTACCACAAAAAT
Source organism: Lepisma saccharinum (assembly GCF_977018435.1). Lineage (NCBI taxonomy): Eukaryota > Metazoa > Arthropoda > Insecta > Zygentoma > Lepismatidae > Lepisma > Lepisma saccharinum. The sequence goes on from NW_028143717.1 coordinate 42,974, forward strand.
AATGATAAAGCATTCGTTTTCGATTCTTTCGGAGGTGTTCCACCTACAAATTTAGTTCATTATCTGAAAACGAACAAAACCTCCATATACTACAACGACGAACGCATTCAAGATTTCGGAGACGTGAACTGCGGTCATCTCTGCCTCTCCGTGCTCGCGTTTCTCTCTAAAATAAATAACCCTACGATCGAGGATTTCCAGAAAGCATTGTGGAACCTCAAACAGCATCACTAGGATGGGCGTGTTCCATCTCACGAGCGAATATTCAATCTTGAAACTCACGCTGCACGACGACATCGTCTATCCTAAATCCATGGCTCTGCGTGCATTCTACAGCATGTACCTCATACCTAACGTCACCCAGCACAACAACAAAATTAGCGTCGGAAGCGAACACATCGTCGTCACGCCAGGCCAATACAATCTTTCCACTTTGCAAGCTCAATTACCTAAAGGCACATATCTTTCTCAAAATTCGGTCACGCACAGAGTGGAAATCCTATCCGCGACGGAGACCGTGGACCTGGGCACCATGGGAGAACTTTTAGGTTTCGAGAACAACACAAAACTCGAAGCTGGCATCAAGCACGTAGCAACCAACATTCCTAAATTTTTGGCCATAGAGACTCTGAACGTACACTGCAACGTGGCGGAAGGTATGATCACGAAATCCTCGGACGGATTGTTAGGAAGTCACAAGCAGACGGGAATCATAGCCACTTTCAAACCAAGTTCCGAGTTCATGGAACCGATCATCTACACGCCCTCTTCGCCGATCTATTTTCCAGTATGTCGCAACCGCATAGACGACATAGAGTTGGTGGTGACGAACGAGAAAGGAGACGTGGTGGATTTCGCAGGTGCAACAACTACTGCCATCGTGGAGATCAACGTATAATAAATAACCATACATGTAAAATGGAGCAAATCGAAAGTTACGAATTGCAATCTTTCCCTCCCAACCGTCGTACGTTCGCCAATCTGAACGAAGCGAACAGGGAGATCGAATACGACGTGGACGTAGGCGATGGGTTCGTTCATCCTCACAGAGCGGACCTCTACCTTCAATTCGACGTGGTGAAGAAGGAAAGCGGAGACGCGTTTCCCGCAGCAGCAAACTTGATACTCGTGGACAACTTCGTGCCTCACCTGTTCTCGCAGGTGGAGGTGAGGAAACACAACACCGTCATCGACAGAATAGATTATCCAGGCATCACGTCGACGGCAGTGGGAACGTTGAAATTATCCAAAACGGACGCAGCGTACTACCAGGCCGGGGGATTCGAAGCCGGGACCAAAATATCGACGAAAAGTCACACGGTGCTCTTTCCCATGCGTCTGCTGCCTGGTTTCTTCTCGGACTACAAGGAGATCATGTGGAAGGGAGGACTGAGGGTCACGTTTCGAAGAGCGACCAACGACAACGACGCACTGATGCGATACGCTACTTTGGGTCCGGACGGCACCACGCCGATAGCCAACACTTTACCCGAAGCGGCGAAATGCGTCATCCGGAGCATGGAATTGAGAATGCCGGTGGTGGAATACGAAACGAACTACGCCCTCAAGTACAAAGCGGAGATCTTGAAAAGTCCGCAGGTGTTGATTCACTTTCACGGTTACCAGTGCGTGCAGAAGATGGCGTCGGGAAGTCACATGGAATTCGACGTGACAACACAGTTCAACAACATACAGTTCGACATGCCAGATTTCGTCGTAGTGCTTTTTCAGACCGGGCGCGATAACAATCAGGAGAAAGATTCCAGCAAGTTCGACGACTGCAAAATCAAGAACGTTTATCTGAAGAATGGACGTAACGAAGTGTTCCCGCGTGAGAATTACAACCTCGACGTGACCAAAGACGATTACCTCAAACTTTACGAAGCGTTTTCGGCTTACAAACGCGTGACCGAGGGAAGCGTGGACATGTACTACACGCCCAGCGAATTCAAAGCCCGGAGACCCATGACCGTCATCAACACATCTAAGAGGAAGAAGGTTGTGGTCAACGATCGAACCAACATCAAGGTCGTCTGCGAGTTCCACGATGCCTTGCCCGAGGATACCCTATGCAGTGTCATCCTGATTGCAGAGAAGTCCTTCGCCTACGACGTGAAGAACGAGAGGGTCACGGAGCAGTTTTAAAATTCATAAAAAATTGCCACATACTAAAAATCAACATCCAACACATTTTAGGTTATATAAAATTTGTGAAAACCTTATAATACTGAAATATTAAAACAAACAGAGTCCCTTGTAGGTTAGTTCGGTGCGTAAATAAAAAAATGATAGGTTAAGTTATATCACTTAGGATCGTAAAAAAAATTAAAAAATCGTAAAAAAAAAGATAGGTTAAGTTGTATCACGTAAGATCGTGATATACCTACCAAGTATAAATGGAAAAAATAAGTGCAGTGAAAATTTGTACTAAAACATCGCTAAACGCTATAACATCGACAAAAAATTGTCAAAATATGTCAAAAACTTATATTCGATTGATAAAAAAAAAATACCTACAAAATATGATCCTCAAATGATGACGTTCAAACACTGCATAAATAAAAAAAATGATAGGTTAAGTTATATCACTTAGGATCGTAAAAAAATTAAATAATCGTAAAAAAAGGATAGGTTAAATTGTATCACGTAAGATCATAATATACCTACCAAGTACGAGTGGGGGAAAAATGAGTATAGTGAAAATTGTACTAAAAATATTGCTAAACGCTAAAACATCGACAAAAAATTGTCAAAATATGTCAAAAAGTGATATTCAATTAGTAAAAAAAGAGGATACCTACTAAGTACGACTTTGAAACAATCAATATACACTACTCCTAATGCTGTGCAATGCAAAATATAATTGTTCACTTTTTTTTTTAACTATTTTCTATGACCTTACTTGGTTTTTTTTTCGCCAAATGATATGCTTCTAGTCTCCTATACAATACAATATACGTACAATATTGTCAACAGTATCATATTTGAGCAGGTCGCTTGTCACCTAAACACTACAGCTCACAGGTTGGCAAAATCTGACATGAAAGCAGATAATACGCTTAAGTCTTATTTATATATAATTTTCACGGACGTACAATATTGTCAACAGTATCATATTTGAGCAGGTCGCTTGTCACCTAAACACTACAGCTCACAGGTTGGTAAAATCTGACATGAAAGCAGATAATACGCTTAAATCTTATTTATATGTAATTTTCACGGGCGTACAATATTTGTCAACAGTATCATATTTGAGCAGGTCGCTTGTCACCTAAACACTACAGCTCACAGGTTGGGAAAATCTGACATGAAAGCAGATAATACGCTTAAGTCTTATTTATATATATAATTTTCACGGGCGTACAATATTGTCAACAGTATCATATTTGAGCAGGTCGCTTGTCACCTAAACACTACAGCTCACAGGTTGGCAAAATCTGACATGAAAGCAGATAATACGCTTAAGTTTTATTTATATATAATTTTCACGGGCGTACAATATTGTTAAGAGCGTCAGTTTCCGTAGAGCTAATTAGCATTTTTTTGGAAGAAGTCAAATAGAACAACATATGGCAGTATGAGAAATATGCAAATTAAAGAATATTTTAGTAATATAAGAGCCCTAGCAATTAGCTTCGTCGACTAAGAGTACTCTTTTAAACATCTTCAGCTAGATCGTATTACTACGCGAGGACGTTTAAAATGTTTGGGTGTTGAAAAAGTTTGACCCTACTTTTTATTTCTATTGTTTGCTAATAGATGGCGCTAATAATACCCCCTCCCCTCCCTCTCCTCTCTTCTCCTCTGCTGTATGACAAATAGCACAAACATAAAAATCAAGATTTTGGAGAGCAAAACATAAAATTTGCATGCATCTGATGTCGAACTAAGAACTTTTATCTTTCGGGGGGTCAACATTATTTCTTTACTCAGCCGTCATATAACATGAACACACGCAAACATTCACATGTGCTTTTTATTATTTTGTGTTCGGTAAGTACAAGTATATTCTTACATAAATTATTGTTTAATTTAATAAATTGTAAACTCGGAGCCTGCTATACTAACACTCCTTCTGTCTATTGAAAACGAATGTTGCGTGCATGCGGAAATAACACAGAAAAAAAAGCGGATGGAAGCAATTTAAAATCAGTAGAGCAAGGTTAGTATTACGAGAGCGTAAAAACATGTGCTTTCATTCAACTTCGAAAAATAAGAATAAATTGTTGTACAATTATTTTCCCCAGTTGTCCAGTTGGAGTTGGGGGCACAACACTGGTACTATTTGTAATCACAGTGCTTACTCATGTATTTTGTTTAATATTTTATTTCAAATTCACTGTCAGAAACTAGTGTTGCCAGTTCCTGGATGTAGGTTTACCTACTCTGTTGGTTGTCACTGTCAAGCTTCCAGTATTCGTACAGCATAAAAAGCTATAACCTCCCTCTCAAAATATATACATTGTATACGCCAAGATCCCCAATAGCCTGGCAACACATCATGAAAAAACATGCCAAGAAGACCCAATGGGTTTATAAGTCAGTGCTGTCAACTCCTATTTGTAGGTTAGCTTAGCCAGTGAAAGATCATATAGTGGAATTTTTGTAGAGTGGGTACGCAACACCGACGAGCCTCAAATGATGATTTCAAGCCTCAAATAATAATTTCGAGCCTCAAAAAAGGAACATCCAATAAAATTGCCAAATATAAAAAGAGAGCAATAGACCCCCCTCATAAAAGGCTACAGTAAAAACCCACAGTGTCGCCAACACTAGGCCCCCAACAGTGTTGGCAGACATAAAAAATACATGGACCCCCTCAGGTCCTTTGATGAAAATTTACAGTGAAAAACCCAGTAGGTTAACAACACTGTCAAAAAATCTACGGTAGTGTTGCCAGATGTAAACAGAGGGCAATAAACCCCCCCCCTCATAAAAGGCTACAGTAAACCCACAGTGTTGCCAACTCTGCCCTCAAAATATACATCATAAAAGGGTACGACGAGCGCCACAACCTTGGTGATTTTTTCGGGTAAAAAGTTGGCAACACATGCCTTACGAGACAAATCCATTAAGGCGATCGAGCCCCACCGAGCCCCACTTCCGGTTTGTGAACTCTCAAGCAAAATTGCCAGCTCCTTGCTTTAGGTTAGGTTAGACCAAGAAAAACCTTGGTGATTTTTTCGAATAAGCAGTTGGCAACACTGCGAGCCCCACCGAGCCCCAATTGATGACTTGGTACCCGGACACTATGACTACTAGTGTATTTTAAATCCACTTGCGTACAGTTTAAAGTGGGATCCGAACCTTTATTTACCTCCAGCGTGTTATCGAATCGGGACCCTTGATTACAAGCCGATGACGTTACCACTACGCCATCGGGGAAGCTTAATGTAATTTTACCGTTTCGGTTTACAGAAATATATTTATAGTGCACACAATTGTAATTGATAATGTTTATAGATATTTGTGCAAAATAAAATATTCATATTTAAATTTGAAAGATTTTCGTATATCTCAATATTGTTCAGCCAGCGGAAAATTGTACATCACCATGTTCATTTTGTTTCCCGCAAACGTAGTGTTCAAGAATTGAAACAGAAACTTAAGCAGATAACAATATCTTCTCCAGGAGAAGTATAATTTCATTCCATAGAATCACAGAAAAAATAAGAAACGAGTGCGAAATTAGCAATCGACAATTTACATGTGTGTATGTGTGTGTGCGCGCGCGCGCGCACGTGTACGGGTGCGTGTGTCTGTCTTTAGTATTACCAACGCCATCTTTACTTCTCATTCTTGCCACGGCGCTGACATCAATTTTAATTCATTGTGTTTGTGTAAATTAACAGGAAGACTTAAATTTTAACAATAGAGTATTGTAAATTTTTACAATAACTTCCAACAGTGTAAATACTTGAAAATATAGTAACCAGGGCGAAATTTGCTTCACTAAATGAAAATTCAGTCCTTAGTCGCTACACACAAACACAATGTGGCAAAATGTTCATAAATGTTTCAACAAACGTTGAAACGTTTCAGTAAACGTTCTTATACCTTCTTAAACGTTTCAACGTTTATATAAGAAACGATAAAACGTACTGTGATACTTATCTTCGCGATTAGTCAAACGTATCATTCATTCGCTCTTCATATTTCCCATCCTTAAATTCTGATAATTATGTATTTTATCTAACAACAGATTAAATTATATACCAAACATTATCGAGAAGCAATTCTCAAAACATTATACTAAAATATTAACATTATAATAAGTGTCCTTCCATAGCCATTTCAGTCTTCAAACTGCTTCCAACGGCTTCCGTACGTTGATTCGCGATTAGTCAAACATGTCAAATGTAACTGCTGTTAGTAAACGTACGAGGAAAAATAAGTTTTGTAGAAATTCTCTTCTCAATAAGAATACTATATTACTACCTTCATTATATTAAATATTAATTAATTAATTAATTCTCTAGCACTCTTGATTCTGAAAATTCGTAGTTACAGTTCAATTTGTACTTATCCTGAGCAAAATTTATATATATTCTATTCCAATCTTTACAGATTTCTTTTAGATTCATCTCCATGTTCGTTTTGGTCCTTTACCATCAGGTTTCCCAACAAGATTCCTGTAAAAATCTTTTTATTCCTTTCTCATTCGTGCCGGTTTAAAAAAAACATAGAGAGTTAGTTAGTTAGTTGTTTTTTACTGTACTATTTCAATTTTTGAATAATCACATGTTAGTTATGAATGCATCGTTGACATCCTGTCTGATCATATATGTGTTTGGGCTGAGGCTCCGTATCTACCTGCAACATTATTTCTTTTTTTTTCTTGTTATCTGCTTTCTATATTTAACATTAGAAACAACACATTCCCATTAACAATATTTCATGTTATGCAAAACATTTAAGTTTTATACACCATCAGAGGTGTGATTGCAACAAACGTTACCACTACGTCATCCGACAAAAAAGTTAGAATCGGTATTGTTATATTTTATTGTTGAGGTCATTTCATTTTTTTAATATGTATAGCTATAGTAAACATACTAACTTAAGCCCTCAGACTCGTAAACCAACAAATATACACACCTCTGTTAACTGCCTTGTATTTTGGGGAGAGGGGGACAATTGTAGCTGTTGGTGCAATACACTTTGAAGTTTTTGTTTTCTAAGTGCCACACATCAATTTCATCATAATTATCATTATTCATCCTCATCGTTGCCATTAGTCTCTTCTTTTTTACAAATTTTTTCGTACTGATATCGCCTTAGCAGATTAACAGAAATCGTCTAAAATTTGAACTCGTGACACCTCCCAATACCATTGCAAGCTTACTTGTGATTGCCCCCCTCAATTATTCAAAATATTTTACTTTCATATTTAAATACACACAAGTAAAAAAGTTCATATCACATTAGTGATTTTAAATTTTATTCTTGGGGCCACTTTCTAACATTGTTGCCTGATATTAAAATAAGCGAAAACACTCTGCTATGCTTAATAAAAAAAACAACATCTATTCATTGCCAGATTGTACAACTGTATAAGTCAAGGTTCATAAGTTTTATCCATTTTATTCTAGGGACTGCATATTTTGTATACAGTTTTTGTAGTGGAATCAAAACACAGGTTGTTAAGAATATCGTCAGTAAATATGAGAATTCTTGCTGTGAAATTTCCATGCTGTTTAACCTAATAGAATTCGAATCTCTGAGAGAGCCAAGTACTAAGCTTTAGCATTCCATATTAGCAAAACCTTTATACGTACGTATTTATAACCTCAATTTACTAATCAAAAAATCCCCCTTAACCAACCAATTAGCACATTTATATGACCTTCTATAGAGGAAGAGGACATGACATTTCCGAGCCGGTATTATTAATATGACATTCTTAACAGGTTAATGCATCAATCTTTAAGCAAACACTTAGGAATGTTTGAAATTCAAACAATTCTTGTAACAAAAAAACAAATAATTAGGAAATTCTTTTTAAGCATAACATTCCTGAGACAGTAATAGTGAACACTGTCGTTTGAAATTAGAAGAAGATTAATCACACGAGCATCATCATCGTCGACATCGCTTATCCTGACGGGATGCACGACATGTTTATCCAACGTATAGGAATACACGTTGATGATTAAGCGTTTTCCTTCTGCATCTCGTGCTCGTGTTTCGAATTTTGATGTATCAGAAATGGTCACCGGGTATTCGATGCCAGACATTACACTTTCAAAACTCGGACTCGTATTGTTTGTAATATCCAATTTACTGTGGATTATTTTTGCAATAAACAGGATGCAGTGCAGCCAATATACACAAAAAAAAACACTTGTTATCGCTGTTCTGTATATTTAACGCAGCCCTCTTGTGTTGAATGTTCGGTGGAAGAGGCATAAGCTAAGTACGTGTTGCTAGAAGGCCTTCGTCGTTGCAAGTCATCCATAACCCATTCACTAAGAAATAAGAAAAAAAATATTGACGTACTGAAAAAAAAGTTGACTTGTTCACCGAGTTCACAGATGTTTACTCATTGATGACTCCGTCGTTGTCGTCTATCAAAAAACCTAAGTACGTTGGAAACAGTAAGAGCGTTATCGAAAAATCTCCCCCCTTGTCGAGAGGCGCGAATTCCACGCCGCCGGAACGGACGTTCCGCCCGGTACGGAAGTTAATGTTTATCGCGGCGTCACGAATCCAGCCGGTTGCACAGAAGCTGATCTTCACGTGTATTTCTCACAGGACACGCTAAACGCCACGTGCATACGCAAGATCATGGCCTTGCATAAAAAATCAAAAAACTTAAAAAAAACGATAAGACTTTACCGCCGGGCAAACTGCTCGAAATAGACGTCAAACAGAACACGGCTAAATTAATAATAAATAGTATGCACAGGTAAATATACAAATTGAAAAACACCCCCGAAGAGATTCGCCCCCACGTCAATCAATTTTATGTTCGAAGGCCGTACGGGAAAACCTTTACTTTTTTGGTTGGGCACCACGCACCCTGGCGAGGTTATAGGGGCCAGGAATCCTAAAAAACAACAATTATTATTATTTTGTTTGTTTGCTTGCGTCACAATACACGCGCACGCGCGTGTGTGTGTGTGTGTGTGTGTGTGGCACGTCGTTCCCCCGAGAGAGAGAGGTTTACAAAGGTCGCGATATACAAACGTTGCCGGAGTTGGAAAATTACGATATGGCGCATTCGCTCATTACTGTTCCCAGCTATAAGTTTTTCTCTCTCTCTAGCCCTTGCCAACTAAAAAAAAGTGTAGGTAGGAGTTGGTAACACTGCGAGAAAATAGAGATCATGCCTTACAAGAAAAAACCATTAAGGCGATTTTTATTTGATAACGTTGAACCCGTGTAGTGTTCCCATCCATCCATCTCTCTCTTTTACGGCAGTGCCGACTCTCCTTGCCCTGTATATGTAGGTTGGCAAAAATTGCTTTATGCACTGTAAAGCAAACCTCAAGCCAGATTGCCAGCCCCTTGCTTTAGGTTAGGTTAGACAAAAAAAAGCTGTAGGTAGGCTGTCGGCTGTTTAACTCTTCCCTCCCTCTCTCTCTCCTCTCTCTCTTTTTTGTAAAAGGCTATGGCAAAAGTACCAGTAGGTTGGCAACCTTGCTTTATGCACTGTAAAGCAAGCCTCAAGCAAGATTGCCAGCTCCTTGCTTTAGGCTAGGTTAGACCAAAAAAAACCTTGGTGATTTTTTCGAGTAAGAAGCTGGCAACACTGCCAGAAAATGAGGCTCGGTGCCTTACGAGAGAAATCCATTAAGGCGAGCCTCACCGAGCCTCACTTTTCGGGCTTAGAACCGGGACAACTGTACTACTGTGACATTAAACGTGTTCTATGAGAAATGCATGTGAAGCTCAACTTCTGTGCAGCCGGTGTGGGATTCGTGACGCCGCGATAAACATCAACTTCCGTGCCGGGTGGGAAACACAAACATCGCTTGTTCTGCAACGCTTCGCTAAAATAGTAATGCGAGAGATGCAAGTTGAG
>NW_028143718.1:0-52908 GCF_977018435.1 Lepisma saccharinum
CATGGACACATCTTCCAGATAGGGTATAAGCAACTCACTTTTTGTAATTGTATAATGGGGGAAAATTAACCTACAGCTGGCAACACTGTTTGAGTTGCTTTCGACGAGCCAAACTTACACTTTGCAAATAGGCTAAAGCTAATCTTCTACAGCTAGAAGCTTGAAACATATACCCTTGCAAAGTATGCCAACTTACCTCATGTAAAAATATTACCTAGTACGGTTAAACTGTGACATACAACTAATGATCGACACGACCACCTGACACACATACGGAGAGAGTGAGACAGCTTATATGCAATATATTCCTACATATGTACTGGGTTTTAAAAAATAACTTGCAACAACTATTTTACTCACTCTCTATCAAAATCTCCTAACCACATGTTTTTGATACTTGCTGCCAGAACATGGTGGTTTTAGACTGTAAATTCAACCTGATTATTCTATTTGTGCATGATGCCTGCATTTGGAATATTTAATTCTTGGCATACGGTATTTTGCGTGCTCCAGTAACTTTGTGCTCGATTCACGGAAGCTATGACGCGTATTTCCTGTTTTGCGAACATGCGAGAATTTTTCACAATAGATAATATATTGCAAGAGCGAGTTGTTTGTGTACGGATAGCAAGCATTGTCATATGGACTGACGATTAATATTTTCTTAAAACAGAGTTAAAGAAACTAAAGAAGAACTAAAATTAAATGGTGTAACTCAGTTGTTAGCATATGCAGATGATGTATACTTACTGGGGGATGATGTGAATACAATTAAGAATATTGCTAAAATATTTTTCAAAACTGCTAAAGAGATAGGTTTGGAAGTTAACAAAAAGAAAACTAAATATATGCTTACAGGCCGAAACCAAGTATTAGGTAATAATCAAAATCTAATTATTGATAACAACTTGTTTGAAGCAGTTTCCAAATTCAAATACTTAGAAGTAATATTAACAAATGAAAATTATATTAAAGAGGAAATAAAAAATAGACTTAATTCAGGAAATGCATGTTACTTCTCTCTTCATAAATTTTTGTCTTCTTGTTTAATATCTGAGAATCTAAAAGTTAAAATATACTAAACAGTAATTTTGCCTGTAGTATTATATGAATGTGAAATTTGGTTCTCTTATATTGAAAGAGTAACATAAATTAAGAGTATTTGAAAATAAGATCCTTAGGAAAATTTTTGGACCTAAAAGGGATGAGGAGACAGGTGAATGGAGAAGGTTACATAATTTAGAACTACATAATTTGTCCAGATATTATTAGAATAATTAAATCAAGAAGACTTAGGTGGGCAGGCCATGTGGCACGAATGGGAGAGGAAAAAGGAGTTTACAGGATTTTTGTTGGTAAACCTGATAGCAAGAGACCTGTAGGAAGGCCAAGACGAAGATGGAGGGACAACGTTAAGATGGACCTAAGGGAAATCGGTAGGGAGGGAAAGAAATATATAGATCTTGCTCAAGATAAGGAAAGATAGAAGGCCTGTGTTGCTACAGTAATGAACCTTCGGGTTTAGGAAGGCTAGAGAGTTAGTTTTTAGTTTTAGTTAAAACAGAGTTATAACCTGAGCTGTCTTGCAAGTCTCTCGAGTGAAGGAATATGATGCCACTATAAACTGTACACAAGATATGCAACCCCTGGCATGAGATGGACGAGGCTTATGAACCTCGACCTATAGAGTTGTACAATGGATGTTTTTTAAGCATAGCGGTGTGTTTTTTGTTTATTTCAAATGTCATCGAGCGTGCATGTAAAGAAATGAGGGGAGGGGTTATAACGGATAATTCATATTTTGATTTTAATACTTTTGCTAGTCATACTATCTAGAAGGACACTGGACGACGGCTAAAAGCGAGGGAAGGAGAGAAATGTTATTTTTTACTTTTTTTTTGATTGTGTGTGATGAAATAGTTTTAGATAATAATAGTAGGCTAATAGAATTGTAGAAAACGGCTGTATTGTGATGCGAGGCTGAAAGCAATTTCGAAAGCAGTCTCGGTCATCTTCGCATTCAGCCAACAAGGAAAATGCACATGGAGGGTGCAACGGTATTGTCCATGGATGGTTTTTCTGAATAAACATACATATCAGTTTTTTTGCAGTCTCCAGATGGGACCGGAGCTTTTGTTTTGGTTGGACAAGGGGGTTCAGATAAATGCATGGACATCAAAATAAAAGAAAAAAAATTTACTCCACTGCTCACATGTATTGAGTCTTCCAATAATACACCTCGCGGGGCGTACCTACATGTATGCTGTAAAATATAGTTAATGTCTTATTGCTCGAACCTGTGGTCTGTAGATTTGCTTTTGTTGGCAACAGAAACAGAAAAATGGCACCATGTTATTGTATACTGATATGGGTGTACTGTAATCATAACAATTTTCTAGTTAAAAATCTATGTCGAAAAGCAAATGTTGGGGTGACTTGTCTGTGTTGGGTCTTATTAACAACTTCACAGCTGTACCTGCTCAACTCATCGACTACAAGGCAACAATGTTAGGAAATGTGTGCATGGCTCCGAGAATACAAATTTAAAATCACTAATGTGGCATGAACCCCCTTCACTTGTGTGTATTTGAATATGCGAAAATTAGACACTTTGAATAATCGAGGAGAACAATCACAAAAACAGCTTGCACCAGTATGACGTGTTCAAACTTCAGGCGATTTTTGTTAATCTACAAAAGCCAAGTGCGAACGGAGATCACTACGAAAATTGTGAAAAAAAAAGAAGCGAGGCTATTTTGGCTAATGGCAACGATGAGGATGAATAATGGTTGTTTTGATAAAATTGACGAAGTGGGGCATGTTGAATATGCTTAGCCTAAAATAAAATTCAACAATTAATGTTAAATATTTGCCACTCTGAAATAGCGACGGCTATCATCATAACATCACTTGTTTCTAACCCGTCCCATATTGGCCTTCTCTCTACCCCTCCATAAATTCTATTCGAAAGGCACAATCATTCTAGTTCTTGAATAAGACTTGCATATGCTCTCAGAAAAAAAAGAGAAGAAATAAATAAATCGAGTCATGTATATTCTTCATCCCCGAATTTTCTTCCACAACATCGCACGAAGCCTCGAGTTTCGGATATGTTGTTGTGTGACAGGATAGGATAGATGAACCGTATGTTTACCGAGGACCAGATGTAATCAAACTTTTTTTTTTATTTTTTTTTTGAAAAGATGGTTGAAGAGGTTGAGACCATTGGCAGCCTCTTATGCGAATCGAAACCAAATGTTTCCATTATCCAGCGATGAACTTCAATCTTGCAATAATATTGAAACGTGTCCGGTGTGTGATCAACATTTCACCGACGAGAACTGGAAAGTAATTTCACCATAATCACTTCACCGGAAACTACATCGGTGGAATCTGTAACATAATGTATTCATGTATGTGTTTGACAATTGTATATCACTCATTAGAACAATTTTCATATTGTTTTCACTATGTGAGATGATATTTTATTTATATTTACGATAAAATAGAGGTTTTGGGTGTAATAACAGTTTTTATTAATTAATTTTAGAGATGTATTTTTATTTGTTGAGTTAATGATTAGGTTAATTTGTTATTTCTCGCGAAAAAGAGGGAACCACAGCTGAAAGAAAATACACAACTTGTATTATTGAGGTCAAGAGTTTGTTTTAACATTATTTTTTTTGCACACATAGGCTAATCACGACTTGAGATACGTTTAAAAAACGGAATCTGAAACATTATGCGACCTGACTGGAACTCGGAATAGGACACACTGATTACAAGACGTCGATACATTACCATTTGGTCTCATATTTTAATATCTCTCTCTGTCCATCTCATTATCCTACTTAGGAACTAATTAGTATTGCAGAAGTCATATTGAAAAGAAATCTCACGTGACAATGACGAGAAATTTTAGATTTTGTGGAATGAATAGTTTTCATATTTTAAAACCTCGAAGGGTTATGGGCTATCTCCCGATTGTCAGTCCCCCCCCCCCTTTCCTCAATCCTACCTAGAGTTATCTTTAACTGGCAATGAGGCGATGTTGGTTAGCACGACGAACCCTCAGCCGTTATAGAAGATATCTGAAACCAGCTTACACCAGTCACTCGTAGCTCCCCCCAATTTTCTCACGATGGTGGGTTGCTACCGGCCCTATACGTAGGCCGAATAAATTCCGACCAGAGCCGGATTCGAACCTATGCCGTCTCGCAGCGAACAATCTCAAGACGAGTGAACGCCGTAACTCGCTCAGCTACGGAGGAGGACTCTCTCTCTCTCTCTCTCTCTCTCTCTCTACTCTTTCTCTAATTTTCATCATCATAGTTAAAATTAATCCAAGAGAAAATATATATTTTGTGTTGACATGGGAAATATGCAATAAAAAAAATGCATGATCAATAGTTAAGGTCAAAATCTGAATAAACAGTGAGGGTGATACACGCAAGCTTCCAGGCATGTGATTTGCACAGAATTAAATATAAAAATGAGAGATGGAAGGCTTTTGTTACTATTAGAATTTAAGGACGGAAAATATGAAGTGCGAATGAATACTACGTTTGACTAATCGTGAAGGTGAGTATCATAGTACGTTTTTATCGTTCTTATATAAACGTTGAAACGTTTAAGAACGTATAAGAACGTTTACCGAAACGTTGAAACGTTTCAACGTTTCGGTAAACGTTCTTATACGTTCTTAAACGTTTCAACGTTTATATAAGAACAATAAAAACGTACTATGATACTCACCTTCACGATTAGTCAAACGTAGTATTCATTCGCACTTCATATTTTCCGTCCTTAAATTCTAATAGTAACAAAAGCCTTCCATCTCTCATTTTTATATTTAATTCTGTGCAAATCACATGCCTGGAAGCTTGCGTGTATCACCCTCACTGTTTATTCAGATTTTGACCTTAACTATTGATCATGCATTTTTTTTATTGCATATTTCCCATGTCAACACAAAATATATATTTTCTCTTGGATTAATTTTAACTATGATGATGAAAATTAGAGAAAGAGTAGAGAGAGAGAGAGAGAGAGAGAGAGAGAGTCCTCCTCCGTAGCTGAGCGAGTTACGGCGTTCACTCGTCTTGAGATTGTTCGCTGCGAGACGGCATAGGTTCGAATCCGGCTCTGGTCGGAATTTATTCGGCCTACGTATAGGGCCGGTAGCAACCCACCATCGTGAGAAAATTGGGGGAGCTACGAGTGACTGGTGTAAGCTGGTTTCAGATATCTTCTATAACGGCTGAGGGTTCGTCGTGCTAACCAACATCGCCTCATTGCCAGTTAAAGATAACTCTAGGTAGGATTGAGGAAAGGGGGGGGGGACTGACAATCGGGAGATAGCCCATAACCCTTCGAGGTTTTAAAATATGAAAACTATTCATTCCACAAAATCTAAAATTTCTCGTCATTGTCACGTGAGATTTCTTTTCAATATGACTTCTGCAATACTAATTAGTTCCTAAGTAGGATAATGAGATGGACAGAGAGAGATATTAAAATATGAGACCAAATGGTAATGTATCGACGTCTTGTAATCAGTGTGTCCTATTCCGAGTTCCAGTCAGGTCGCATAATGTTTCAGATTCCGTTTTTTAAACGTATCTCAAGTCGTGATTAGCCTATGTGTGCAAAAAAAATAATGTTAAAACAAACTCTTGACCTCAATAATACAAGTTGTGTATTTTCTTTCAGCTGTGGTTCCCTCTTTTTCGCGAGAAATAACAAATTAACCTAATCATTAACTCAACAAATAAAAATACATCTCTAAAATTAATTAATAAAAACTGTTATTACACCCAAAACCTCTATTTTATCGTAAATATAAATAAAATATCATCTCACATAGTGAAAACAATATGAAAATTGTTCTAATGAGTGATATACAATTGTCAAACACATACATGAATACATTATGTTACAGATTCCACCGATGTAGTTTCCGGTGAAGTGATTATGGTGAAATTACTTTCCAGTTCTCGTCGGTGAAATGTTGATCACACACCGGACACGTTTCAATATTATTGCAAGATTGAAGTTCATCGCTGGATAATGGAAACATTTGGTTTCGATTCGCATAAGAGGCTGCCAATGGTCTCAACCTCTTCAACCATCTTTTCAAAAAAAAATAAAAAAAAAAGTTTGATTACATCTGGTCCTCGGTAAACATACGGTTCATCTATCCTATCCTGTCACACAACAACATATCCGAAACTCGAGGCTTCGTGCGATGTTGTGGAAGAAAATTCGGGGATGAAGAATATACATGACTCGATTTATTTATTTCTTCTCTTTTTTTTCTGAGAGCATATGCAAGTCTTATTCAAGAACTAGAATGATTGTGCCTTTCGAATAGAATTTATGGAGGGGTAGAGAGAAGGCCAATATGGGACGGGTTAGAAACAAGTGATGTTATGATGATAGCCGTCGCTATTTCAGAGTGGCAAATATTTAACATTAATTGTTGAATTTTATTTTAGGCTAAGCATATTCAACATGCCCCACTTCGTCAATTTTATCAAAACAACCATTATTCATCCTCATCGTTGCCATTAGCCAAAATAGCCTCGCTTCTTTTTTTTTCACAATTTTCGTAGTGATCTCCGTTCGCACTTGGCTTTTGTAGATTAACAAAAATCGCCTGAAGTTTGAACACGTCATACTGGTGCAAGCTGTTTTTGTGATTGTTCTCCTCGATTATTCAAAGTGTCTAATTTTCGCATATTCAAATACACACAAGTGAAGGGGGTTCATGCCACATTAGTGATTTTAAATTGTATTCTCGGAGCCATGCACACATTTCCTAACATTGTTGCCTTGTAGTCGATGAGTTGAGCAGGTACAGCTGTGAAGTTGTTAATAAGACCCAACACAGACAAGTCACCCCAACATTTGCTTTTCGACATAGATTTTTAACTAGAAAATTGTTATGATTACAGTACACCCATATCAGTATACAATAACATGGTGCCATTTTTCTGTTTCTGTTGCCAACAAAAGCAAATCTACAGACCACAGGTTCGAGCAATAAGACATTAACTATATTTTACAGCATACATGTAGGTACGCCCCGCGAGGTGTATTATTGGAAGACTCAATACATGTGAGCAGTGGAGTAAATTTTTTTTCTTTTATTTTGATGTCCATGCATTTATCTGAACCCCCTTGTCCAACCAAAACAAAAGCTCCGGTCCCATCTGGAGACTGCAAAAAAACTGATATGTATGTTTATTCAGAAAAACCATCCATGGACAATACCGTTGCACCCTCCATGTGCATTTTCCTTGTTGGCTGAATGCGAAGATGACCGAGACTGCTTTCGAAATTGCTTTCAGCCTCGCATCACAATACAGCCGTTTTCTACAATTCTATTAGCCTACTATTATTATCTAAAACTATTTCATCACACACAATCAAAAAAAAAGTAAAAAATAACATTTCTCTCCTTCCCTCGCTTTTAGCCGTCGTCCAGTGTCCTTCTAGATAGTATGACTAGCAAAAGTATTAAAATCAAAATATGAATTATCCGTTATAACCCCTCCCCTCATTTCTTTACATGCACGCTCGATGACATTTGAAATAAACAAAAAACACACCGCTATGCTTAAAAAACATCCATTGTACAACTCTATAGGTCGAGGTTCATAAGCCTCGTCCATCTCATGCCAGGGGTTGCATATCTTGTGTACAGTTTATAGTGGCATCATATTCCTTCACTCGAGAGACTTGCAAGACAGCTCAGGTTATAACTCTGTTTTAACTAAAACTAAAAACTAACTCTCTAGCCTTCCTAAACCCGAAGGTTCATTACTGTAGCAACACAGGCCTTCTATCTTTCCTTATCTTGAGCAAGATCTATATATTTCTTTCCCTCCCTACCGATTTCCCTTAGGTCCATCTTAACGTTGTCCCTCCATCTTCGTCTTGGCCTTCCTACAGGTCTCTTGCTATCAGGTTTACCAACAAAAATCCTGTAAACTCCTTTTTCCTCTCCCATTCGTGCCACATGGCCTGCCCACCTAAGTCTTCTTGATTTAATTATTCTAATAATATCTGGACAAATTATGTAGTTCTAAATTATGTAACCTTCTCCATTCACCTGTCTCCTCATCCCTTTTAGGTCCAAAAATTTTCCTAAGGATCTTATTTTCAAATACTCTTAATTTATGTTACTCTTTCAATATAAGAGAACCAAATTTCACATTCATATAATACTACAGGCAAAATTACTGTTTAGTATATTTTAACTTTTAGATTCTCAGATATTAAACAAGAAGACAAAAATTTATGAAGAGAGAAGTAACATGCATTTCCTGAATTAAGTCTATTTTTTATTTCCTCTTTAATATAATTTTCATTTGTTAATATTACTTCTAAGTATTTGAATTTGGAAACTGCTTCAAACAAGTTGTTATCAATAATTAGATTTTGATTATTACCTAATACTTGGTTTCGGCCTGTAAGCATATATTTAGTTTTCTTTTTGTTAACTTCCAAACCTATCTCTTTAGCAGTTTTGAAAAATATTTTAGCAATATTCTTAATTGTATTCACATCATCCCCCAGTAAGTATACATCATCTGCATATGCTAACAACTGAGTTACACCATTTAATTTTAGTTCTTCTTTAGTTTCTTTAACTCTGTTTTAAGAAAATATTAATCGTCAGTCCATATGACAATGCTTGCTATCCGTACACAAACAACTCGCTCTTGCAATATATTATCTATTGTGAAAAATTCTCGCATGTTCGCAAAACAGGAAATACGCGTCATAGCTTCCGTGAATCGAGCACAAAGTTACTGGAGCACGCAAAATACCGTATGCCAAGAATTAAATATTCCAAATGCAGGCATCATGCACAAATAGAATAATCAGGTTGAATTTACAGTCTAAAACCACCATGTTCTGGCAGCAAGTATCAAAAACATGTGGTTAGGAGATTTTGATAGAGAGTGAGTAAAATAGTTGTTGCAAGTTATTTTTTAAAACCCAGTACATATGTAGGAATATATTGCATATAAGCTGTCTCACTCTCTCCGTATGTGTGTCAGGTGGTCGTGTCGATCATTAGTTGTATGTCACAGTTTAACCGTACTAGGTAATATTTTTACATGAGGTAAGTTGGCATACTTTGCAAGGGTATATGTTTCAAGCTTCTAGCTGTAGAAGATTAGCTTTAGCCTATTTGCAAAGTGTAAGTTTGGCTCGTCGAAAGCAACTCAAACAGTGTTGCCAGCTGTAGGTTAATTTTCCCCCATTATACAATTACAAAAAGTGAGTTGCTTATACCCTATCTGGAAGATGTGTCCATGGCTTATGTCGTAGGTTAATTTAGTTTGCAATAAATCTTGTGTGTTGGCCCTTACAAGTAATATAGCTGCCTTTCTGCCTTTGAGTCACCTGTAAGGCTATATGTAGGTGGGCAAATAAGATTAGTTTAGTTTACGATAGATCGACCTGTCATGCTATGTACTATTTTCTGCTTTTTGAGTTACCTGTAAAACTATATGTGGGTGGGTGAGTGAGGTTAGTTTAGTTCACAATAGATCGCACTTTGAATTTGCTCACACTCTCTCTGTCTGTGTGTCGTGTCGATCGCTAGTTGTATGTTACAGCTTAACCCAAACTAGGTAATATTAACTATACTTCAAAAAATAAAATTGTGTGTATCTCATGTCAAACTAGAAATAAAAAAAATCAAACATTAAGCATTCATGCAGATTAATTAAGCCGTAAATTCAAAATTTTGGCCTCCACACAAATCGCATTACATACATACATACATGTGGAAAAAACAGAAGTATGCATGTTTTTTCACCCGTGGCATTTACAAGAGCCCCCTGTAAGTAAGACTAATCGGGGCTGGACCTACAGTTTCAAAAACCACTTGTGCAAGTATCGAATCCTTGAATACCACTGCACCATAGGGGAGAAGATCCGGTGAGAGGAGGGTGGGGGTAGAAAACTGGAAACATTAACAACACTATTGCCAGTTAGTATCTTCTTCATCTTATTGCATACTTATCATCTTATAGAAGATTACGCCGTCAACTTGTAACTTGTAGATTAGCCTCACCTGTGAAAATATCATATGTTTAAAAAACAAGAGGTTTGTGAAGCAACTAGTCAGTGTTGCCAACTCCTATTGGTAGGTTAGTTTCGCCTGTGAAAAATCACATGGTGAAATTTTCTTGGGGTGGGTTAAGCCCCACTGAGCCCCACTTTTCGAGCTTAGAACCGAGTTGATTGGTCTACTACACAGCACAGTCGATTTCAAATACCGCTACAATACAATTTTTGCAACATGGGGAGAAAAAACATTATAGCAGAAGACCCAAAACATCATAGAAGAGGTCCCGTTAGGTCGTAGCAGGGGCCAGGGATTTCCTTAACAAAAATAAATTTTGATTATCACACACACACACACATTGTAGAAGATCACACATGAGAGTTTTAAAAAACAAAACACATGGTGGCAGATTACGCTGAGAGCACAAGATCGTGGTAGATTACACTGAGGGGGCTTACAGTAAAAAAAAAACAGCCTCCTTATAGGAAAATATCATAAGTTATTTCAAAAGTAGGTCAAAAAACAAGTTAGCATAAGAGCAAAATTTGCAGAAAATAAAAAATAGCTTAAAAAATAATATCAGAGTTTTTTCTGTTCATTTTTTCTCTCATTGTAGGTTAGTTTAGTGCATAAAACATCGTAAAATAAAAAAAAATAAAAAAATAAGTTAGCATAAGAGCAACATTTGAAATAGGATAAAAAATAGTTTAAAAAATAATGCCAGAGCTTTTTCTGTCCATTTTTCTCTCATTGTAGGCTAGTTTAGTGCGTAAAACATCATAAAATAAAAAATAAATCAAAAAATAAGTTAGCATAAGAGCAACATTTGCAGAAGATAAAAAATAGCTTAAAAAGTGATGTCAGAGCTTTTTCTGTTTATTTTTTCTCTCATTGTAGATTAGTTTAGTACGTAAAACAGATTACGCTGAGAGCAGAAGCCTATTAGCAGGTCGTAGTAGATTACACTAAGAGAGCTTACAGTAAAAAAAAACAACCTCCTTATAGGAAAATATCATAAGTCATTTCAAATGTAGGTCAAAAAGCGAGTTAGCATAAGAGCAACATTTTGAAATAGGGTAAAAAATAGCTTAAAAAATAATATCAGAGCTTTTTCTGTCCATTTTTCTCTCATTGTAGGTTAGTTTATACCCAAAAACAAAAACCTTGGTGATTTTTTCGAGTGAGGTGTTGGTAACACTGCGAGAAAATAGGGCTCATGCCTTACGAGAGCAAACTGTTAACATACACCGTAAAAAGCTACGCCTCGCCCTGAGTTGGCAACACTGCGAGAAAATAGAGCCCCACCGAGCCCCAGCTGGCAACACTGCGAGAAAAGCCTCAAGCAAGGTTGCCAGCTCCTTGTTTGAGGTTAGGTTAGACCGAAAAAGAAAAACCTTGGTTATTTTTTCGAGTAAGAGGTTGGCAACACTGTGTACCTCACTATACCTCATTTTCGGGCGTGGAATTCTCTTTGCTGTACTACTAAAGGCTATGGCAAAAGTACCAGTAGGTTGGCAAATTGCTTTATGCACTGTAAGGCAAGCCTCAAGCAAAGTTGCCAGCTCCTTGCTTTAGGTTAGGTTAGACCAAAATAAAAACCTTGGTGACTTTTCGAGTAAGATGTTGGCAATACTGCAAGACAAGCCTCAAGCAAGATTGCCAGCTCCTTGCTTTAGGTTAGGTTAGACCAAGATATGGATGGCAACACAGTATGTGTGTGCGTGTGTGTGTATAATATGTAGCATTATTAACTAGATTGTGTTGGCAACCCACCTACAACTAAAAAAATAGAGATGCCAATGTTGCTGTAAGATAAAGAGGGAGAGACCTATCGTGACCTTTGTAAACCTCTCTCGGGGGAAACACGATGTGCTATACACACGTGCGCGCGCTGGTGCCTCTCATTATTTTTCGTATTGTGAGGCAAACAAACAAATAAATAATTGTTTTTTTTTTAGGATTCCTGGCCCCTATAACCTCGCCAGGGTGCGTGGTGCCCAACCAAAAAAAGTAAAAGGTTCTAACGGCTGCGGTTGTAGATAACCGCACCTCTGTAGGGTTTCACGTGTTTTTTTTTTTCCCCCAAACTTCCATGAAACCCTACAGAGGACCTCCGTAATGCATGCAACGTGTACTAACGACTCTAGTGTTATTTGATGTTGTAATATTTTGGATATAGAGTTTTATTGTGTGATAGATAAAAATAATTATGTTTATTATAATATTTTTTTGATGAAGATGGAGAATGTATGTGTGTGTTACAAATAAAGTTGCATGCTTATTTTTTTAGTGTGTTTGTATGTGTATGTGTTTTTGATGTTCGACAGCATCTGAAACGATAAAAAAAGAATTTTATTGTTAATTTTCTCATGTAAAAACAACAACAACAAAATTTTTGTGCAAAAATTTCTGATTGTCTCGTGCTATAGTGCAAAAACTGATGAGAAAAAAGATATTGTAACTGATAACTGATGAAATTGATATTGTAACTGATCTTGAACTAGTGAAATTTTCGTATTGTGCCATTGAAACTGATTGTGCTAGTACAAAAATTCCTTATTGTGCAAGAAAAAATGTTAAAAACTTGTTAAAACTGCTCTGTGACCCTCTCGTTCTTCACGTCGTGGACGAAGGACTTCTCGGCGACCAGGATCACACTGCATACTGTGTCCTCGGGCAACGGACTGTTGAACTCGCAGACGACCTTGATGTTGGTGCGATCGTTGACCACCACCTGCTTCCTCTTCGTGGTATTGATGACGGACATGGGTCTGTGGGTTATGAATTCGCTGGGCGTGTAGTACATGTCCACGTTTCCCTCGGTCACGCGTTTGAAAGAGGTGTAAGCTTCGTAAAGTTTTAGGTAATCGTCTTTGGTCATGTCGAGGTTGTAATTCTCGCGCGGGAACACTTCGTTTCTTCCATTCTTCAGATAAACGTTCTTGATCTTGCAGTCGTCGAATTTGCTGGAATTTTTTTCCTGATTCTTATCGCGCCCGGTCTGAAAGAGCACCACGACGAAATCTGGCATGTCGAACTGTATGTTGTTGAACTGCGTTGTCACGTCGAATTCCATGTGACTTCCCGACGCCACCTTCTGCACGCACTGGTAACCGTGAAAGTGAATCGGCACCTGCGGACTCTTCAAGATCTCCGCTTTGTACTTGAGGGCGTAGTTTGTTTCGTATTCCACGATCGGCATTCTCAACTCCATGCTCCGGATGATGCACTTGGCTGCTTCGGGTAATGTGTTGGCTATCGGCGTGCCGTCGGCGTTCAAGTTGGTGTATCGCATCAGCGCGTCGTTGTCGTTGGCTGCTCTTCGAAAAGTGACGCGCAATCCTCCCTTCCACATGATCTCTTTGTAGTCCGAGAAGAATCCCGGCAGCAGACGCATGGGAAAGAGCACTGTGTGACTTGTCGTCGATATTTTCGTCCCTGCTTCGAATCCTCCTGCTTGATAGTACGCTGCGTCTGTTTTGGATAATTTCAATGTTCCCACTGCCGTCGACGTGATGCCTGGATAATCGATTCTGTCGATGATGGTGTTGTGTTTCCTCACCTCCACCTGCGAGAACAGATGAGGCACGAAGTTGTCCACGAGTATCAAATTTGCATTGGGCGGAAACGCGTCTCCGCTTTCCTTCTTCACCACGTCGAATTGAAGGTAGAGGTCCGCTCTGTGAGGATGAACGAACCCATCCCCTACGTCCACGTCGTATTCGATCTCCCTGTTCGCTTCGTTGAGATTGGCGAACGAGCGACGGTTGGGAGGAAAAGATGGTAATTCGTAACTTTCGATTTGCTCCATTTTCACTATGTGTGTTATTTATTATACGTTGATCTCCACGATGGCAGTGGTCGTTGCACCTGCGAAATTCACCACGTCTCCTTTCTCGTTCGTTACCACCAACTCTATGTCGTCTATGCGGTTGCGACATACTGGAAAATAGATCGGCGAAGAGGGTGTGTAGATGATCGGTTCCATGAATTCGGAACTGGGTTTGAACGTGGCGATGATCCCCGTCTGCTTGTGACTTCCTAACAATCCGTCCGAAGATTTCGTGATCATGCCTTCCGCCACGTTGCAGTGTACGTTTAGAGTCTCGATGGCCAGGAATTTAGGAATGTTTGCTGCCGTGTGCTTGATGCCAGCTTCGAGTTTTGTGTCGTTCTCGAAACCTAAAAGTTCTCCCATGGTGCCCAGGTCCACGGTCTCCGTCGCGGACACGATTTCCACTCTGTGTGTGACCGAATTTTGAGAAAGGTACGTGCCTTTGGGTAACTGAGCTTGCAAAGTGGAAAGATTGTATTGACCTGGCGTGACGACGACGTGTTCGCTTCCGATGCTAATTTTGTTGTTGTGCTGCGTGACGTTAGGTATGAGGTACATGCTGTAGAATGCACGCAGAGCCACGGATTTAGGATAGACGATGTCGTTGTACAGCGTGAGTTTCAAGATCGAAGATTCGCTCGTGAGATGGAACACGCCCATCGTGTTTGAGGTTCCACAATGCTTTCTGGAAATCTTCGATCGTAGGCTTATTTATTTTAGAGAGAAACGCGAGCACGGAGAGGCAGAGATGACCGCAGTTCATGTCTCCGAAATCTTGAATGCGTTCGTTGTTGTAGTATATAGAAGTTTTGTTTGTTTTCAGATAATGGATTAAATTTGTAGGTGGAACGCCTCTGAAAGAATCGAAAATGAATGCTTTGTTATTGTCATTATTTTTGTGGTAACATATCCAATGCGTGCCTGGATTTTCTTGACTGTCCAAGTTGACTACGCCGCATTCTCTTCTTTTAACGGTCGAAGGTAACGAGTCGGACATGAAAACTCCTCTGAAGTGTTTGATTCGTAATGGTTCGATTAGAGATTTAATGTCTCGGTTGGTGAGTGCTGTTGTTTCTTTTTTTTAAACTTTTTCATCACGCCCTTCCCTTTCTTCTCCATGGCCAGGTTGTGACGCTTCTGTTCTTCCAATTCGGCCTTGTTTTTCTTCGAGTCGATGACGGTTTTTGCGATGGCGGCGCTTCCGCCGGCCAAACTTCCAACGGCCCCCAATGCTGCCAGGATGGCCGGGATGCTGAATATGAAACCTCCGATTTTTTGCTGTTTCCGCGAACGCTGCAAGCGTCTCAATTGAGGTGTGCTGAGAAGTAATTTCATTCCGTGTCCTTTTGTTAAGCAAGAACGTTTCTTCTCGCGTTGTTTCTTGGTGAGTAACCCATCCAGGGCACCTAGATTTTTCAGATTGGAGTATGGTATCTGGTACACGACACCCTTGGGCTTCATGTTGTTGTTTTTTTTGCATGGTATGTTATTTATATATATAAATGTTCTGAGATTTTTCCCGTGTAATTTTTCTCACGGTATGTTATTTATATATATATATATTTATGTTCCGAGATTTTTTTTGTTTCGTGTAATTTTTTTTCAAGGATATACTCCGCGCAGCGTTGTTAAACAAATTCTATTACGTGCTTTGTTTTCTTACCAAGAAGTTCTTTTGTACCCTTGTACACAATTCGAGTTTTGTTCTCGATTAAAATAGATAGCTTTTCGTCGGATAACATGTTAGCATATCGATCTGGTAAAAATAGACTGTATTGTGCGTTGAGCAACAGACGCACCCTGGGACCATACTGGGTAGAAACAATTGAACCGGAAGTTATCGCGTAAGGTTTGCCGACTTCCAATTCCTGAATTTTTACATACTCTACTGACAAATTTAGCATTTGTTTTAATGCTTGGAGGTCACTCATTTTTTCAGTCGTCATATCAAAGAGAAATTTCAGTGTGTTATTTATATATATTTTTTTTTTCACGATGTGTATTATTTATATATCAAGTTTTGACACGTATATATATATTATTATTATTTTTTAACAGAGGAAGAAAGTTCGTGCTTCGGAAAACGCGATGATGTGCGTGATGATTTCTTCAGTTTCCTGTTTGGACTTACGCCAATTATCTGTGTATCGTCTTCTTCCCTGCCTTGCCTTGTGCAGTTCGTCCATTCTCTTGTTTAATTTTTTCCCCTGCAGCCGAAAGAAGAGTGTCGAGATCACCGCACCTCATGCCACTGATCCCCCGAAGACGGTCCTTGATAGCCATTTTACAAGGGATGTGAAATTCCGGCGTTGATCTTGCTATGATTAAAAGTTTATTAACATCTCTGTTTACTGCCTGTTGGAATATTTGACATAGCAGTTCGTGCGGCAAATCGGTTATACGAGACATGTTGTTTTTTACTCTATGTTATTTATATACCCCACCCAAGTTTTTGTTTCGTGTTCATGGCGATGGTGGTGCCCAGTGCTGCAACTCGTTCACTCAACGATGCGTCTCTGCTGACGAATCTTTCGAAAGCTGCGTGCTCTAACTTTCTGTCTGCTTCGTGACGTGCATCCAGATCCGTGCGAGTGGTGTTGTAAGCGATGTCGTGATTTTTGCATGCCGCGTCCAACGGATTCACACCCTTGTCTCCTCTCTCCAATCTTTTCTCGAGTTTGGTACCCGGTCCGCAGTACTGGTAGCCAGGTAAATGCATCTCGAAAGGTAACTTGTTGATGATGTCGTTCACGAGCCCCTTTCCTTCGGCTACGTTCCAGAATCTCGGAGGCAGCGTGTTGATGATTTTGATGAGGTAACCTATGCCCTTGTCGTCGTTCACGATGAAGTTGGAAAGTTTGGTGCTGATCATGTCCACGATGCCAACCTTCTCGTTGTAGAAATTACGATTGCCTGCATTCTCCTCTCCTGCAATAACCAACAACCTGTCTATGAGCTTGCGCACGTCGTCCACCCAAACGAATTCTTTGGGTAACGTGTTGTAGAGTTTGATGCCGCTGCCTGTTTTGACCTGGTTCCATATCGGTTTGATGAGATTCCTGTACTTCTCACCGCTGCTCGATTTCACCCTATTCTGCGAGGCGTCGTTGTTTTGGTACAAGGCATCCGTCATGATCAAAATTTCCTTGTAACTCTGGTAATCTTCGTCGGTGTAATCCTTCGGCTGCTTTTTGGCAACGAGTTCCCACAGTCCCACCGTACCCGGATACCTGGTCCAACTATCCTTATCGCCTAAATTGACTTTAATGTCGTTGCCTTCGAAGGTCACCTTCGATTTTCCAATCTTCCAAACCACACCGCCGCCTTCCTTGCTCTCCATGCTCGGATACAATCCAAACACTTCATCCTTGTCGAACTTGCCCGTGCTCAGGTAGTCTCGTGCCAAAGGTCCCAACTCGATCTTATCCAAAGACGACGACGTGTTACCTATGGCTCGACGTCGTGCCGGTACTTCCTTCAGTTCGAACGGGGTCGAAGGAATGCTCGAAATGGGCGTGAGTACGGTGTAACTTTTAGCTGCAAGTGGTACGAGTTCGTTGATCAAATTTTTATTTTGTTCCGTGACGCCTTTAATTTCTTTACCTAGATCGCTGATGGCATCGATCACAGGTTGATCTTGACGTTTCTTCTCTTCGTAGGATCCGCGATTCTCGGATTTCCAACCTTTGAAGCGTTTCGCGAGGTAATCGCGAAGCTTGAGATTTTCGTCTTCGATTTTTCGTTTCGTCATAACGTTATTTATACACATCGTTTCTCACAACGTTGCAACGTTTAGAAAGTCGTTGATTTTGTTTCTGTATTTTCCGTCGTTGGGTTTCCTCGTCATGTCGATCGTCGCGAATCCGAAATCGTCACTGTTCCAGCAAGAAGTGCAGCAGCGTTCCGAAAATTGATTGTAGTTCATGTCTCCGCCTACGTAGTCATCGTACGCGTGCTTGAGGTTGGTGTGATCTTGACGAAACAAACATATGAAATTAGCGTTGTCGCGTACTAACTGTTTTGGAATTTTGGAAAACGTTTGAGCTAGGTAAAAGCAATCTATTTCTTTGTGACGACCCTGTGTGAAAAAGTTGCGAATTTCATTTTGATTTTCCAGGATGACATCGTCGAACACAACGACTGAATTTTCACGACAATCGTCGAGTGGTTTTATTTCCGAAGCGAACGTTGCAATGTCCAGACCATCATACAGTTTCATCAGTTGCTGGTATTTGGATTGCTCCAAACTTTTCGAGAACACGTACAGATGCCTGTTCTTCCAATCTAACCAATTAGGTGCAAGGAGAAAATTGTCCACGAGCAGTGTTGTTTTTCCACACCCTGAAGGACCTACGATTAGACAGCGGATGCTGTCGGGAAGCAACTCGCCGTTCTTTTTTTTCGTTTGACTTTCCGAATCCGGTAGACGCTTCACCACGTTCCACGTACTCACAAGATCACTTCGTTCGCGTCGATCCAACTCTTTTCCGGAAGTCCCAGCCATTTGACAAACAGTTTGTCACCTTTTCTACGCAATACTTTCTCGATGAGGTACGTGTCAGGATGTTTCGTTTTAGAGAGTTCCTCTTCGTAAAATCTTCCTTTCAAAATTTCGCCGCTACTATCTTTTATTATATACGTGTGTCGGTTTCCGGGTAAAACTCGAACCACCGTAAAAAGTTCCGTGCTCCAATTTTTTGTGAATCCCTTCTCGAAGGTGCGTTTGAATTTGCTGATCCTCACCTGGTCTCCAATTTTGAATTTTGATTTCTTGGTAGTCGTGGGAGTGTACTTTGGACAGTAAACTGTAGAAATTAAACGCTGCTCGTCGGATTTCGTAACGTCAGCTGGCTTCATGCCTATCGTTCTGTGTACCGCATCATTATAGGTGTCGACGAGTTCCGGCAGGATGTCGACCCATTTGTAATTTCCCCGAAGCGTGAATCGTTTCCACATGTGTGTTTTCAAGGTTCGATTAAATCTTTCCACGATGCTGGCTTTGATGTGACTGAAAGTCGAATAATGTCGAATGTCATGTTTTTGAATAAACTTTTGGAATACGATGTTGTAAAATTCTTTACCGTTGTCTGTTTGCAAAAACCGAGGTCGTCTGTTGCTTTCGCGAAAAATTGTCTTGAATGCTTCCGTGACGCACGTTCCCGTTTTGGCCTTCAAAGGTAGAGCCCATGCGAATTTCGAAAACGTGTCTATGACGGTGAGGAGGTACTTGTTGCCCTTGTTCAATTTATGTACATTTTTCAAATTGCCGCTGCTCATCTCCACAAGGTCACTTTGCCAGAGGTCGTCGATTCCCTTGGTCACCACCGCCAAACGTTCGTAGTTGCGCCGTGCAGGTTTATGCAATTCTTCGACGATGGCTTGCCTAGACATTTTTTTAGAGATTACGTTTGAAGAGAAGCACCAGCGTGATGGGATTCAAAGAAGGTGGCACCTCGCTCGTGTTTTGAATGATCAGCTTATCGCCGGCACTCACGTCGAAAACGGTAAGATCTTCGTCTTCGTGTATTTCATATACGTTGCGCGTTTCGTTCCAACGTGCCAGAGGAATGTTTCCTGCTTTCTGGACACCACGATTCGATATCAACGTCATGGTGGGAACGCTAGCTTTTCTGCCGTGAGACCAGTACGAAAATTTGTTTATCTGAATCGTGCCATCGAGGAGAAACTTGTAGTACGGATGATAAGGATGTAGCATGTACAGTTTGTTACCTTCGACGAACGTGGAGATTCTCTGTTGATTGGGTACGCTGTTGATTTCGATGGCTTGCAGAGAATGCAGTTTAGCGAATTTAGTATCGACGCTAACGAGGTTGCTGTGAAGCTGTCCCAGTGTATTTTTTTAGGGCAACAAATATTCGACTATGGTATTCGTTACGGTAGAAAACGACGGTTTGATTTTCACTTCCACGTTCAACTGCTTGTAGTTTTCGTTGAGTTCTTGCAACTTGGCACCGAAAGAGGCCAGCGTCGATTCCTGCGTGGATTCCAGCACTCCAACTTGATCTCTGATGTTGACGACAATACTCTGAAGGTTCTCGACTTGATTTAATTTCGAACTTTTCTCGGTAAGATCGTTCACGATGCTTCGCATCTCGGTAAACTGCGTGTGAAGGTCGGCGACGCTCTGCGAAGTGGGCAGCGTCGACACCAGCGAAGCAAGTTCGTCTCGAATCTGTTCCACGTTTGCCGTTTCCGTTTCCAGTCGTTTCAGCATTCGAGATATGTTCCTTTTCAAAACGTATAATTCTTTGGAGGTGGGGAGATTGGCCACCCTACTCTCGAGATCGCTCAACGAACTTTTGACGTCGCTCGAATCGGATAGTGCCGTCACGGCCGTTTTCAATTTTTCCAAATCTTCGCTCGAAGGTACGCTCGTCCGTAACGATTCCAAGTCACCCTGTATGTTGTCGAGTACGTGATGAAAATGAGCAAGGTTCGATTCGACGTTCAAATTTTCCAAATATTCCATCTTCTGCTGGACCGTGCTTAACGTGTCTTGAATGCTCGTCAACGCGCTTGCTTCAGCGTGAATATTTTTAATTTCTTCGTTGATCAACTCCAGAGACGCCTGAAGCGTAGCGATGGTGGTTTGAATGTGTTCGAAATCTTGATAGGCCTCCAATTGAATTTTTATGTTCGCGACGCTTTTACCGATGACCTGCAGTTCGTCCGACGATGGTAGGTTCGTCATGGTATCTTCCAAAGTCTGCAACTTGGATTTAATTTCTTCCAATGTGCCGGTGAATTCTTCTTGTAATTTGGAAACGACGACGTGCAAGCGTTCTCCATCAATATCCTTCACAACGGTTTGAAGTTCAGAGAAATTTTTTTCTATTGCGGAAGTTCGTTCTTCGATTTCGAGTTTCAATTTTTCCAAATCTTCATTTTTCGATTGAAATTGCTGTAATTTGGCCAAATCATTTTGAAGCGAATCCACGCTCAATTGTATATTTTGAACGCTGTCGTAAGAAGGTACGTCAACATAATTTTTTATGAGCGTTTTCAGTTCGGAATCGATTTTCAAAATAGGGTCGAGACATTGCGTTTGGAGCGTAGCGATCTCCGACTCTAAACTTTTGTTTAAGGTCTCCTGCAAAGCGATCAAATCGCTCCTCAACTTTTTAATTCGGACATCCAACATGAGAATCTCTTCTGCATGGTCTACACGCTTAGTGTTGCCGAAAATGTCGTTAGGCATTTTTGGTTAACGGTTATTTATAATAGGATAGACGATTCGCAATTCTACGAAGAGAGGAATGAGTTTGTCGTAATCTCCTAGGAGTTGAACGTAAAGACAATCTCCTGCAGACACGTCGTACGCCATGTTAGAAAGTACCTTGTCGTGCTTCATTCGAAAAATGTTCTTGCCGCTAGATATTTTAATTTCGCCTACGTTCTCGGGATTCACGGTGATCCGAAGTTTCCCGTCGATCGGAATTTCGTAGAAATGTAAATTGTTGTTGAAGACGTAAAAAATCTTGCCCACGTCCTCATCCAATTTCGTCCAAATGCTGTTGAGGTGAATGATCAACAGACCGTTGAGTTTAGTTAACATGGAAGGTAGAAATTCATGATCTGTCGTCGCGCGGTGTACAGTCTCCATTGTTTGCTTTCGGAAACCAAAAAGATTCATTGGCATGCTGGTTATTTAAGGATACGGTCAAAGTTTTTTTTGTAATAACAGTCAAAGTGTTTTTTTTTGTTTTTTTTTTATGAATCTTCTGTTGAAGATGGGCATATGTTGCAGGTTTTGCTTTCTGCTAAGCGATAGTGCCCCCACGGCAATGTGTGAATACCACACTCGAGGACGCACCTCTTATCGTCATCGGGATCCAGCGCAATTTTTCTAACTTTGTTTGTGGTGATGATATGGTCGACGCTCTGGATGCGCTGTTCTGCTCTTAGAACCGACGACTTGGTCTTGAGGCAATCGACGAAGTCCTCGAATGTGAGATGCTCCCGAACCACCTGTCTGCCGACACCCTTGGCCTTCTTGGTAACGCTGCCCTCGGCTTTGATGGTATAGGCCTTGGCGCGAAGACCTGCAAACTCAAGAATCACGTCTGCGTCCTTCTCATCTTTGAGTTTGCCGGGCATCTTCTTGTTGCAGGCCAGGATGCCGTACTTGTTGTGCTGGGGATAGCCCGAGGTGTCGAAGAGGTTAGCCAAAGATGGAACTGTGGCTATATCCCCGTACG
The DNA here is from genome assembly GCF_977018435.1 of Lepisma saccharinum. Classification (NCBI taxonomy): domain Eukaryota; kingdom Metazoa; phylum Arthropoda; class Insecta; order Zygentoma; family Lepismatidae; genus Lepisma; species Lepisma saccharinum. The sequence continues at coordinate 22,145 of NW_028143718.1, forward strand.
CATCGGGTGAGTGGACGTGGTACACCAAGCTGTCCGTGTCCGTGTAGAGAAGCGAGATGTTGTGACCGTAGTGTGGACGTAATATGTTGTAATACGTCTCGAACATGTGAAGCTTGCTCAGATCCAGAACAGTGGCTCCGACGTAGATGGGTTTGTTGAGCCTCACCTCACCTTGCTTCATGTGAATCAGAGCCAGCTGCTCGTTGTAGATTGTTCGAGACTTGAACAATGGACTTGCGACAAGCTGACGACATCGTTCTTTCCTCGTCACCAATTTTATGTCCACGCGATTCCGTATATTCTCCATGGTTTTGCCAAACACCGCATTATTCATGAGCTTGAAAAAATCCTTATCAAGCTCGGACGTGGCTGCGGTGCGGTGTTTGGTGTTGACTTCGATATATGGACGCAACCACGGAGAATGCTCGAACTTGAGGATGTGGTGAACTGCGTGAACCGTGACCCCTCGCTGCATCAACCACCGGAGATTCTGGTAGTGCAGGACGTAATTCTTCTTGGGTTCGAAATCCATGACGAGCTTCTTCTGGTTGGAATCGGGTGGACACTTGAACTCGGGTGCAGGGGGAAGATCGCAGAACAAATCCTGCAGCTTCTCGGAGAACTCAAGGTCCACCTCGGCGAAGAACCCATGTTCCGAATCGTCGAAGCTTTCGATGTCGAATTTGGAAGAATCAGCCCACTCGAACCCTCTAAAGGGGAGTGGCTGCATCATGGAGTACCCGTACAAGTTATTCACGTCCGTGTGCATGATGTAGCTTGACGGTTGGGTGGAGTCGTAGCCAGTAGCCATGTGATGGTTGTTGGCGCGCGCGTGCCGTTGCGACACCTGGACCATTCCACCCCGCACGGCACGTTCCACAAACAGCATCATGTCCACGTCCGAAAGAAGCTCAAGCCTGACTTTCGTAACAAGAAGCATGGCCGACCATGCCAGTCCGGGAAGACTGTAGAAGTATGCAGGGTCCAGCTTGTAGATGGTCTTCGCAGTTGCACGAAACGCCTGGATCACATCGGCGAGGAGCGTCACATCAAGTCTGAGGTAGGCGTCGTGGTAGTCCCCGAGATTTTGGCAACCCAGCTCGCGCCACATGGACTGAGCATGGTTATAGTCATCCTCAGAGATGCCCGAGCCTCGCAGCTTGCTATAGAAGTTTGCTCGAGGAGGTAGCGACGTCTCCGCAAACTTGTCGGGGCCCGTTACGTACTCGTAGGGGTAGACCCCCTTTCGCCTGAAGAGACCGGCATCCAAGTTCGGAAAATTCACAGAGGTAATGAGCATTTTCTCGTCGCTGAGCTTTTTTGCCAGGGCATCGAGGCTGGCCGGGAGGAACCTCAGGGAGTCGAGGAAGCGAAGCTCGACGGTAGAGTCTGGTCCTGGGATTCGAACCCACTTGCTCAAGCTAATATAACGCTCCTCGTTCTGCGCCAGGACGTTGATTCGCATGTCGTCGTACCCAAAGTGAGGCACCAGATGGTGGAAGTCGTATCCCGAGCCATTGTGAAAAAACACAGGGATGAAGCGCGGGTCCCAGGCCATACGGTTGCAATCGTTGCACCAAGGACCAACGTACCTACCATTAAAGTGATCGTGGTGTCGGACTTTACAGTTGTTGGCGGTGTACTCCTCGACGCAGACAGGGCAAGCGATGGCCTCGTCGTGTCTACGTTGATCGTCGGGGGACAGTGGGAGCATAGACTTGGGGGCCAACAGCACCTTCCCTATCTCGATGGCCTCGACAACCATCCTCTCGAGGAAGTGTTTGGCTGCGTCGGGACCACGGTACACGTAGGGCTCGGGGGCGATGTGCTGGTCCCGACGCACCACAACGTATGCGAAACTGGATGCCTCGTGGAGTTGGTAAGGGGTAGTGGAGGAAACTTCGGGATCGGGATAGCAAGTGGACAGGGGTTTGAGGAAGGCCTCGAAGTCCGCGATGATGATAGCGGGGTGCTCCACCATGGCACCGTACATGCGGAAATGCTCCACGGTACCAGGTTTGGGCAAGACTGCCACACCCGGCTCGTTGGCATTGCAATAAAGTTTGTGGTTAGCGAGCTTCTCGGCAGCGATGTTGGGACCTCGAACATGTTGGTAACTGCGTTGATCCCGTCCGTCGAATATTGACAAGCACCTGCGACACACCTCGACGTGGTGACTATCACTGCTCCGTTGGCTCGAAACAAGCCGAGAGAGGGAACGGATGAGGGTGTAATGGTGATGGGTCTCGTCCTTGATGAGCAGAAGATGAATTTCCTGCACACCATCGTCGTCTACGTCGCTCACCCGGATAGGGTACACCACATTTTTGTCAGTGAGGCCATAAACGTTGATGGCCAACCGAGGGTTGTGTGTACGGGCCTCGAACTTGCGAATGTCCGGGACCTTCACCGGGTAGTCGATCCCAGCAATGGCATCTTCCAGCTCTGGCTCGTAGGATAGGTAGTGGTTAACGCGATTTGGATTATTTTTTGGCTCAACTGGGTGTAACGCTGCAAGCACCGACCAGAGAAAGCACTTGGCGTCACTGTTCTGAATGTTCACGACGGCCTTCTTTTCCACAATCGTATCTGGTAAGGGGACGTAGCTGGAGGCGGAGAGAGGCACAAACTTGCAAAGTTTGACGCGCAGTTCGTGAGGCTCCCCACACAGCGAACCCCCCGAGCCCTTGGCTTGATGTTCCTCCTGCTTTGCCACCAGCTCCTCGGCAAACTTGTTGTAGATGACCTCTAGGTTTTCGACATCCGCCAGATGCAGCGTCTTCGCCTTGGTGTTGTGGCAGAAGCTGTAAATTTCATCAGACGGCTTCTTGTACTGGCAACGTAGCGATGCGTAGAATTTGGTGGAGTGCGTTGCAAGCGCATCGCCGAGGATGGAAATAATTTGGGCTTGCACGTTCTCCAAAAAGCTACGCACGTCGCATGAGCCCTCCGAAGTGAGGACAAAGTCCTCTAACAAACGCTCGAAAGCAGACTGGTTCGCTTTCGCCACAGTCTTGATGCGCTTGGCGGATGGTGGCGAGTCGGCTTCCGCTTTCCTCTTGGTTGAGCTGGTCGACGGTTGAGCCCCAGATGTACTTTTGCTTAAACAAGTAAGCTTATGCTTTTTGACATACGCAATTGTAATATATTTATTGCATCCGGAACATAGTTTAGTGGCAGCCAAATGCCTGCCTGGCACGCAGGTACGACAATGTCTTGCAAAATGTTTGCTTGATATGGTTCTTTTGCAAACATGGCAACTTTTCATGGAGCGCATTTTTTGGGGGGGTATGTTTATTTATATGTGATCTGTTGGTGGTAGTGTGTTTACAAAACAAAAAATGCCTTATGAGAAAAATTTTGTAAGCTAATTCTAATTAGTGTTAGTTTGAGGGGTTTATTTATATATGGGTGGTGTTGTCTTCCTCAAATATGTGCTTTAATCAACCCTATAAAAAAAAAAAAAAAATATATAAGAAAAATATGATTGTAGATAGAAAAAGCACAATAAATATTGTATGCATGTGTAATTCTATTTAGCTTATTTTTGCTAGACACGAATATTCTTCAGATTTTATTGCCCATTAGTATATTTTTCTACCATTCTAGTAGAGGTGTGAAACTATGAAAATGTTTTTGTTTATATATATTCTATTGTTTTGGCTGATATAATAGCAAATATATATATATATAGCTATTTTGAAATTCTAAAACTTTCAGGTATACTTATTTTTACATGCAAACATACATCATAAAAAATTACACAATCGTATTTTTTTTCCATACACACATTTTTTATTTTCAGAAACCAAAGTTATTTTCGATCTCCATTTTTTTAAATCAAACAATAAACATTATTTGTGTTTATAGTATTTGTCGGGCAATAGTAGATAAAACAAGAATAGGTTTTCTACGACCCATAGTTTTCGAGTTACAAAACAACTTAGAAATTACATCTTGAAATTTAAATTTAAAATAACTCGAAAACAGTAAGCACTAATCATTATGTTTCCAATAGGTTGTAGAGTACATTTAATTTTTTATCAAATGTTATTAAAATTTTCGAAATAGGGTAAAAACTAAGCCAGCAAATCAAGTTTCTCAAAAAATAAAAAAATTGTCTATATTTTTGAAATTTGAGGGGTTGGAATCGATTTTATTTGCTAGTCGAATAGTTTTCGTCAAATTCTATCCAACAAACTTAAAATCATCATCCTAGGTCAATTAGGAGCCAAGAAAATCAATGTCTTGGAAAACATCTTAAGACAAATGTCTTAAGAAAATTTTCTTGACAAACCGGAAGTAACATCTTGACAGACCGGAAGTCGACTTTCTTAAAGATTAAGACGAATATCTTAAGATGTTTTTCCAAGACATTGATTTTCTTGGTTCCTATGGGGCCTAGAACCACGCAACTTTGGATTATGTATATACTGTTGTTTTTTCCTACATATTTACTAGGGTTCAATAGTTCTGTGGTTGTGTTGTTGCCTTGTAATCAAGAGGTCCTAGGTTCGAACCCGATAAAAATATATAGTGGTTCGGATCCTACTTTAAAAAAACTGTAGGCCTAGTCCCGATTAGCCTTACTGTGCATAAAATAGACTTAAAACAACAAATCCAACCGAGAGTATCAACAAATTCAATAAAATAAAATTTCCCTCTGTACACTCCAAGTTCGATACCCGGCGGAGGTGGTTCGGATCCCACTGTAGGTCCAGTTTCGATTAGCCTTACTGTGCATAAAGTAGACTTAAAACAACAAAACCAACCCAAAGTATCAACAAATTCAAAAAAATAAAATTTCCTTCTGTACACTTGTATAATTTTAAACTCCAAGTTCGATACCCGGCGGAGGTGGTTCGGATCCCACTGTAGGTCCAGTTTCGATTAGCCTTACTGTGCATAAAATAGACTTAAAACAACAAATCCAACCCAGAGTACACGCGTCAATACTATCCACCATGAGTAAACTAACATGATCATAATCATCGTCCCACCCCTCCCTCCGATTGTTACCTCGCTTTTATGTTATTCGCGATGAAGAATAGTTTTTTCAAGCGCACGTTATATATGCTCATATTTTTTTTGTTTAGCGTAATTTCGTTGTTTAATCAAAACAACACTTTCTGTTCACTAACGCCACTCGCAATTATTATTATTAACACACACACATGCAAAAGAAATAACAAGAAACAAAACTTACCTACAAAAAACTGCTAGCAATTTAACACACACAAAACGGTAGTATAATCGCGTACAGTTGTAAAAACGTTACTCTTCTGTGCAGAAGCTTTCACATTACTGTGTTTGATCTAACCTACATCGACACCACAGAACAAAAATCACCCCCTTTCCCCCCTCCTTTCCTCTCTCTTTCAACATGAACTTGGGGAGTGGTGCAAATTCCACACCAAAACATCCGTTCCGCCCGGCACAAAAATTGATGTTTATCGCGACGTTATGAATCCAACAGGATACACGTGGCGCGTTGAGCGTGTCCCGTAAGAAATACAGTGCTGGGCAGAACAAAAGTTGATGTTTATCGCGGGAGCACGAATCTCACCGGCTGCACAGAAGCAGGTCTCCACGTGTATTTCTCAAGGGGACACGCTCAACGCGCCACGTGTATCCTGTTGGATTCATAACGCCGCGATAAACAACAACTTTACCGCCGGGCGAACTGCTCGAAATAGACGACAAACAGAATACGGCTAAATTGATGATAAACAGCATGTATAGTCAGATGTACGAATTGAAAAACATTCCGGAAGAGATTCGCCACCCACGTTAATCAATTCTACGTTCGAAAGCTGTACGGAACCGCAGCCGTTAGAACCTTTTACTTTTTTTGGTTGGGCACCACGCACCCTGGCGAGGTTATAGGGGCCAGGAATCCTAAAAAAAACAACAATTATTTATTTGTTTGTTTGCCTCACAATACGAAAAATAATAAGAGGCACCAGCGCGCGCACGTGTGTATAGCACATCGTGTTTCCCCCGAGAGAGGTTTACAAAGGTCACGATAGGTCTCTCCCTCTTTATCTTACAGCAACATTGGCATCTCTATTTTTTTAGTTGTAGGTGGGTTGCCAACACAATCTAGTTAATAATGCTACATATTATACACACACACGCACACACATACTGTGTTGCCATCCATCCATCCCTCTCTCTCTTTTACGGCAGTATATATTTGTTGCCGGCTCTCCTTGCCCAGTGTGTGTATGTTACGCCAGTATATAAATTGGCTAAGCCTCAAGCAAGGTAGCCCTTGCCAAGTAAGAAAAAAGGGCTGTAGGTAGGTGTTGGCAACACTGTCGGTTGTTTAACTCTTCCCCCCTCTCTTTCCTCTCTCTTTTTTGTAAAAGGCTATGGCAAAAGTACCAGTAGGTTGGCAAATTGCTTTATGCACTGTAAGGCAAGCCTCAAGCAAAGTTGCCAGCTCCTTGCTTTAGGTTAGGTTAGACCAAAATAAAAACCTTGGTGACTTTTCGAGTAAGATGTTGGCAATACTGCAAGACAAGCCTCAAGCAAGATTGCCAGCTCCTTGCTTTAGGTTAGGTTAGACCAAGATAAAAACTTTGGTGATTTTTTCGAGTAAGATGTTGGCAACGCTGCAAGGCAAGCCTCAAGCAAGGTTGCCAGCTCCTTGCTTTAGGTTAGGTTAGACCCAAAAAAAAACCTTGGTGATTTTTTCGAGTAAGGTGTTGGCAACACTGCGAGAAAATGGGGCTCATGCCTTACGAGAGCAAACCATTAAGGCGAGCCCCACCGAGACCCATTTTCTGCCGTTGAACCGGGCTGATACCACTACTTACGGTGTAACTTTTAGCTGCGAGCGGTACGAGTTCGTTGATCAAAATTTTATTTTGTTCCGTGACGCCTTTAATTTCTTTACCTAGATCGCTGATGGCATCGATCACAGGTTGATCTTGACGTTTCTTCTCTTCGTAGAATCCGCGATTCTCGGATTTCCAACCTTTGAAGCGTTTCGCGAGGTAATCGCGAAGCTTGAGATTTTCGTCTTCGATTTTTCGTTTCGTCATAACGTTATTTATACACGTTGTTTCTCACAACGTTGCAACGTTTAGAAAGTCGTTGATTTTGTTTCTGTATTTTCCGTCGTTGGGTTTCCTCGTCATGTCGATCGTCGCGAATCCGAAATCGTCACTGTTCCAGCAAGAAGTGCAGCAGCGTTCCGAAAATTGATTGTAGTTCATGTCTCCGCCTACGTAGTCATCGTACGCGTGCTTCAGGTTGGTGTGATCTTGACGAAACAAACATATGAAATTAGCGTTGTCGCGTACTAACTGTTTTGGAATTTTGGAAAACGTTTGAGCTAGGTAAAAGCAATCCATTCCTTTGTGACGACCCTGCGTGAAAAAGTTGCGAATTTCATTTTGATTTTCCAGGATGACGTCGTCGAACACAACGACTGAATTTTCACGACAATCGTCGAGTGGTTTTATTTCCGAAGCGAACGTTGCAATGTCCAGACCATCGTACAGTTTCATCAGTTGCTGGTATTTGGATTGCTCCAAACTTTTCGAGAACACGTACAGGTGCCTGTTCTTCCAATCTAACCAATTCGGTGCGAGGAGAAAATTGTCCACGAGCAGTGTCGTTTTCCCACACCCCGAAGGACCTACGATTAGACAGCGGATGCTGTCGGGAAGAAACTCACCGTTCTTTTTTTTCGTTTGACTTTCCGAATCCGGTAGACGCTTCACCACGTTCCACGTACTCACAAGATCACCTCGTTCGCGTCGATCCAACTCTTTTCCGGAAGTCCCAGCCATTTGACAAACAGTTTGTCACCTTTCCTACGCAAAACCTTTTCGATGAGGTACGTGTCGGGGTGTTTCGTTTTAGAGAGTTCCTCTACGTAAAATCTTCCTTTCAAAATCTCGCCGCTACTATCTTTTATTATATACGTGTGTCGGTTTCCAGGTAAAACTCGAACCACCGTAAAAAGTTCCGTGCTCCAATTTTTTGTGAATCCCTTCTCGAAGGTGCGTTTGAATTTGCTGATCCTCACCTGGTCTCCAATTTTGAATTTTGATTTCTTGGTAGTCGTGGGAGTGTACTTTGGACAGTAAACTGTAGAAATTAAACGCTGCTCGTCAGATTTCGTAACGTCAGCTGGCTTCATGCATATCGTTCTGTGTACCGTATCATTATAGGTATCGACGAGTTCCGGCAGAATGTCGACCCATTTGTAATTTCCCCGAAGCGTGAATCGTTTCCACATGTGTGTTTTCAAGGTTCGATTAAATCTTTCCACGATGCTGGCTTTGATGTGACTGAAAGTCGAATAATGTCGAATGTCATGTTTTTGAATAAACTTTTGGAATACGGCGTTGTAAAATTCTTTACCGTTGTCTGTTTGCAAAAACCGTGGTCGTCTGCCGCCGCTTTCGCGAAAAATTGTCTTGAATGCTTCCGTGACGCATGTTCCCGTTTTGGCTTTCAAAGGTAGAGCCCATGCGAATTTCGAAAACGTGTCTATGACGGTGAGGAGGTACTTGTTGCCCTTGTTCAATTTATGTACGTTTTTTAACTTGCCGCTGCTCATCTCCACGAGGTCACTTTGCCAGAGGTCATCGATGCCCTTGGTCACCACCGCCAAACGTTCGTAGTTGCGCCGTGCAGGTTTATGCAATTCTTGGACGATGGCTTGCCTAGACATTTTTTTTTTAGAGATTACGTTTGAAAAGAAGCACGAGCGTGATGGGATTCAAAGAGGGTGGCACCTCACCTGTGTTTTGAATGATCAGCTTATCGCCGGCACTCACGTCGAAAACGGTAAGATCTTCGTCTTCGTGTATTTCATATACGTTGCGCGTTTCGTTCCAACGTGCCAGAGGAATGTTTCCTGCTTTCTGGACACCACGATTCGATATCAAGGTCATGGTGGGAACGCTAGCTTTTCTGCCGTGAGACCAGTACGAAAATTCGTTTATCTGAATCGTGCCATCGAGGAGAAACTTGTAGTACGGATGATAAGGATGTAACATGTACAGTTTGTTACCTTCGACGAACGTGGAGATTCTCTGTTGATTGGGTACGCTGTTGATTTCGATGGCTTGCAGAGAATGCAGTTTGGCGAATTTAGTATCGACGCTAACGAGGTTGCTGTGAAGCTGTCCCAGTGTATTTTGTACGGGCAACAAATATTCGACTATGGTATCCGTTACTGTAGAAAATGACGGTTTGATTTTCACTTCCACGTTCAACTGCTTGTAGTTTTCGTTGAGTTCTTGTAACTTGGCACCGAAAGAGGCCAGCGTCGATTCCTGCGTGGATTCCAGCACTCCAACTTGATCCCTAATGTTGACGACAATACTCTGAAGCTTCTCGACTTGATTCAATTTCGAGCTCTTCTCGGTAAGATCGTTCACGATGCTTCGCATCTCTGTAAACTGCGTGTGAAGATCCGCGACGCTCTGCGAAGTGGGCAACGTCGATACCAGCGAACTGATTTCGTCTCGAATCTGTTCCACGTTCGCCGTTTCCGTTTCCAGTCGTTTCAGCATTCGAGATATGTTCCTTTTCAAAACGTGCAATTCTTTGGAGGTGTGTAGATTGGCCACCCTACTCTCGAGATCGCTCAACGAACTTTTGATGTCGCTCGATTCGGATAGTGCCGTCACCGCCGTTTTCAATTTTTCCAAATCTTCGCTCGAAGGCACGCTCGTCCGTAACGATTCCAAGTCACCCTGTATGTTGTCCAGCACGTGATGAAAATGAGCAAGATTCGTTTCGACGTTCAAATTTTCCAAATATTCGATCTTCTGCTGAACCGTGCTTAACGTGTCTTGAATGCTCGTCAACGCGCTCGCTTCAGCGTGGATATTTTTAATTTCTTCGTTGATCAACTCCAGAGACGCCTGAAGCGTAGCGATGGTGGTTTGAATGTGTTCGAAATCTCGATAAGCCTCCAATTGAATTTTTATGTTCGCGACGCTCTTGCCGATGACCTGCAGTTCATCTGACGATGGTAGGTTCGTCATTGTATCTTCCAAAGTCTGTAACTTGGATTTAATTTCTTCCAACGTGCTGGTGAATTCTTCTTGTAATTTGGAAACGACGACGTGCAAGCGTTCCGCATCAATATCGTTCACGACGGTTTGAAGTTCAGAGAAATTCTTTTCGATTGCGGAAGTTCGATCTTCGATTTCGAGTTTCAATTTTTCCAAATCTTCATTTTTCGATTGAAATTGCTGTAATTTGGCCAAATCATTTTGAAGCGAATCCACGCTCAACTGTATATTTTGAACGCTGTCGTAAGAAGGTACGTCAACATAATTTTTTATGAGCGTTTTCAATTCGGAATCGATTTTCAGAATGGGGTCGAGACATTGCGTTTGGAGCGTAGCGATCTCCGACTCTAAACTTTTGTTTAAGGTCTCCTGCAAAGCGATCAAATCGCTCCTCAACTTTTTAATTCGGACATCCAACATGAGAATCTCTTCTGCGTGGTCTACACGCTTAGTGTGGCCGAAAATGTCGTTAGGCATTTTGGTTAATGGTTATTTATAATAGGATACACGATTCGTAATTCTACGAAGAGAGGAATGAGTTTGTCATAATCTCCGAGGAGTTCCACGTACAGGTAATCTCCTGCGGAAACATCGTACGTAATGTTAGAAAGCATCTTGTCGTGCTTGATTCGAAAAATGTTCTTGCCAGTAGATATTTTGATTTCGCCTACGTTTTCCGGATTCACGGTGATTTGAAGTTTCCCGTCGATCGGAATTTCGTAGAAATGTAAATTGTTATTGAAGACGTAAAACATCTTGCCGATTTCATCATCCAATTTTGTCCAAATGCTGTTGAGGTGAATGATCAACAGACCGTTGAGTTTAGATAACACGGAAGGTAAGAGGTTATTGGAATTTGGTGGTGCAGTTTCCATGATAGTCTGTTTTTTGAAACCGAACAAATTCATAGGCATGCTAGTTATTTAAGAATACAGTCAAAGTTTTTTTTGTAATGACAGTCAAAGTGTTTTTTTTTTTTTTTTTTTTTGTTTCTATGAATCTTCTGTTGAAGATGGGCATATGTTGCAGGTTTTGCTTTCTGCTAAGCGATAGTGCCCCCACGGCAGTGTGTGAATTCCACACTTCAGGATGCACCTCTTATCATCGTGCGCATCCAAAGCAATCTTCCTGACAATGTTGGTTGTCAATTTATGGTTGACGCTCTGGATTCGATACTCTTTTCGTAGAACAGGTGAGCGAGTTTTCAGGCATTCAACATAATCCTCGAATGCGAGATGCTTTTGTACAACCTGCCTACCTACACCCTTGGCCTTCTTGGTGACAGACCCCTCGGCCCGAATTGCATAGGCTTTGGCCCGAAGTCCAGCAAACTCAAGAATAACACCCCCGTCCTTCTCGTCCTTGAGTTTACCGGGCACCTTCTTGTTTCGGGCCAGGATGCCGTACTGGTTCGGCTGGGGATAGCCTGATGTGTCGAAAAGCTCGATGAAAGCTGGAATCGTCGCTATATCCTTATATGCATCAACTGTGCGAACATGGTAGACCAAGCTGTCCGTATCTGTATATAAAAGAGAAATGCCACGATCATAATGTTTGGACAGTATACCATAATGTGTCTCAAACATATGCAACTTGCTCAAGTCCAGAATCGTGGCACCAACATAAATTGGCTTTGTCAGGTGCACCACAGGTTTATCCATGTGGACCAGAGCCAACTGCTCATTATAAATGGTCCTCGATTTAAACAACGGGCTTGCAATCAGCTTACGACATCGCTTCGCATTGGTAACCAGCCTAACGTCCACGCGATTTCTCACGTTCTCCATCGTTTTACCGAACACAGCATTGTTCATCAGCTTGAAGAAGTTTTTGTCAAGCTCCGAGGTTGCAGCGATGCGGTGTTCGGTATTGGCTTTGATGTAGGGTACTAACCAGTTACCGTGCTCGAACCTGAGGATGCGATGAATTTTACCAATTGTAACACCTTGCCTCATCAACCAAGCAAGATTCAGGTAATGTAGCACATACCTCTCTTTGGGCTCAACATCCATGATGAGCTTGGGTTGATTCGAGTTAGGTAAACGCTTAAATTCTGGAGCAGGTGGTAACTCGCTGAATACATCATGGAGCTTCTCGGGGAATTTAATATCCACCTCGGCAAAAAATCCGTATGTACAATCTTCGAAATTTTTCACGTCGAAATCCGAAGGATTAACCCACTCGAATCCCTTGTACGGAAGTTTCTGCATCATGGAGAATCCATACAGGTTGTTTACATCTGTGTGGAGGATGTAGCTTGTTGTTTTAGAGGGATCGTAACCGGTGGCCATGTATTGATTGTTAGCACGTGCATAGCGTTGCGTCACCTGGACCATACCGCCTCGGATGCCTCGTTCCAAAAAAAGTAACTTTTCCACATCGTTAAGAAGCTGGAGTTTAATCCTGGTCATGAGCAGCATGGCCGACCATGCCAGTCCAGGGATGCTGTAGAAGTAGGCAGGGTCTAGGTGGTAGATGTTTATTGCTGTCGCGCGAAACGCCTGCAAAACGTCCGCGAGAAGCGTCACGTCAAGCTTTAAATATGCGTCGTGATAATCTCCAAAATTTCGACAACCTAACTCTTTCCACATGGACTGGGCGTGCTGGTATTCCTCATCTGTTATGCTAGAGCCTCTCAGCCGACTGTAGAATTTATCCTGTGGAGGGAGCGATGTTTCCTCGAACTTGTCGGGGTCTGTTACGTACTCGTAGGGGTAGACCCCCTTACGTCTGATGAGCCCCAAACATCCAAGGTTTGGAAAACTAGCTGCAGTGATAGTCAGCTGCTCGTCCCTAAGCTTGCCTGCAAGAGCATCAAGGCTTGCATGGAGGAAACGCAGCGAGTCAAGAAACCGAAGCTCGATAGTTGCTTCCAATTCGGGGATAGACACCCACTTACTCACGCTAATGTAGTGCTCCTCGCTCTGTGCTAAGACCCTGATACGACTATCATCGTAGCCGAGATGGGGTACCAAGTGATGAAAATCGTATCCCGAGCCGTTGTGAAAGAAGATGGGAATAAAGCGCGGGTCCCTAGCTTTTAAGTTGCACATGTTGCACCACGGACCGATGTAGCTACCGGTACCATAATGGTCGTGGTGGTGCACTTTTCTGTTATCGTCGGTGAAGACCAAGTTGCAAACAGGGCAGTTGGTTGCCTCCTCGTGCCTACGCTTATTCTTAGGAGAAAGTCGTCGCATGCGCTTGGGGGACAGCAACACCTTTCCTATCTTTTGGGCCTCCTCTACCATCCTCTGCAAGAAGTGCTTGACCGGGTCGGGACCGCGATAGACATACGACTCGGGGGCAACACGTTGGTCTCGCCGCACCACAACGTAGGCGTAACTCGAGGCCTCGTGGAGTTGGTAAGGGGTGGTGGAAGAAATTTCGGGATCGGGATAGCAGATGGAGAGGGGTTCGAGGAAGGCTTCGAAGTCCGCTACAATGATGGCAGGATGCTTTGCCATGGCGCTGTGCATGCTAAATTTTTCTGTCGCATCAGGATTGGGTAGAATAGTTCGTGCAGGTTTGTTGGTACTGCAGTAACGCATGTGGCGAGCGAGCTTTTCGGCAGCGATGTTTTCTCCTTGTAAGCTCTGGTGTTTTTGTTGTCGGTTGTCAAAAGTGGTCAGACACCTTCGACAAATTTCTATGCTACCATCATGCTTGCTTTTTTGACTCGACACCAACCGGGAGAGCGAGCGAATGAGGGTGTAGTGGTGTTGTGTCTCGTCCTTGATGAGCAGGAGGTTGATTTCTCGTACCTCGTTGTTGTTGCTCACGTTGCTCACCCGGATGGGGTGGACCTCATTTTTGTTCTCGGTGAGACCGTAAACGTTTATGGCTAATTGTAAGTTGCGAGCACGTGCCTCAAACTTGCCAACATCCGAAAGCGCCACCGGGTAGTCGATTCCCACCATTGCATCCTCCAACTCCGACTCGTACTGCTCGTAGTGGCCAACGCGATGCGGGTGATTTTTCCAGTCGACGGGGTGTAATGCTGCCAACACCGACCAGACGAAGCACTTGTTATCCCTGTTCTGAATATTCAGAACAGCTTTCTTTGCTGCAACATCTGGTGGTAGAGGGACGTAACTAGACCCGGACATTGGTGCAAACTGATTAAAAGTAACACACAATTTATGGGGTTCTCCACACAGGGAACCGCCCGAGCCTGTGGCCTCGTGCTCCTCTTGTTTAACAAGCAGCTCTTCGGCAAACTTGTCGTAAATTTCCCCAATGCTGTCACCATCCGCCAAATGCAGCGTTTTTGCTTTCGTTGCATGAAAGAAAGTGTATCTTTCATCGGTCGGTTTCTTGTATGTGCAACATAGCGTACCGTAGAATTTAGTGGAGGAGTGCGTAGCCAGTGCATTACTAAGAATAGAAACTATCTCTGCTCGCTTCTCCTCTAAAAAGCTACGAACATCGCAAGAGCCGTCCGACAATCGGACATAATCTTCTAATATTCCTCCGAAAGCAGACCGGTCTGCTTTCATCGCAGGCTTGACGCGTTTGGTGGGTGGTGCATTGATGGAGGCTGCTTCTGCCTTCCTCTTGGTGGAGGTCGAAGGCTGAGCCCCAGATGTACTTTCGCTTAGACAAGTAAGCTTATGCTTCTTGGCATACGCAATTGTGATATATTTATTGCATCCGGAACATAGTTCGGTGGCAGCCAAATGCTTGCCTGGCACGCAGGTGCGACAATGTCTTGCAAAATGTTTGCTTGATATGGTTCTTTTGCAAACATGGCAACTTTTCATGGAGCGCATTTTTTTATTTTTCGGGGTATGTTTATTTATATGTGATCTGTTGGTGGTAGTGTGTTTACAAAATAAAAAATGCCTTATGAGAAAAATTTTGTAAGCTAATTCTAATTAGTGTTAGTTTGAGGGGTTTATTTATATATGGGTGGTGTTGTCTTCCTCAAATATGTACTTTAATCAACCCTATAAAAAAAATATATAAGAAAAATATGATTGTAGATAGAAAAAGCACAATAAATATTGTATGCATGTGTAATTCTATTTACCTTATTTTTGCTAGACACGAATCTTCTTCAGATTTTATTGCCTAGTAGTATATTTTTCTACCATTCTAGTAGAGGTGTGAAACTATGAAAATGTTCTTGTTTATATATATTCTATTGTTTTGGCTGATATAATAGCAAATATATATATATATATAGCTATTTTGAAATTCTAAAACTTTCAGGTATATTTATTTTTTACATGCAAACATACATCATAAAAAATTACACAATCGTATTTTTTTTCCATATACACATTTTTTTTATTTTCAGAAAACAAAATTATTTTCGATCTCCATTTTTTAAAAAATTTATTTGTGTTTATAGTATTTGTCGGGCAATAGCAGATAAAACAAGAATAGATTTTCTACGACCCATACTTTACGAGTTACAAAACAACTTAGAAATTACATCTTGAAATTTTAATTTAAAATAACTCGAAAACAGTAAGCACTAATCATTATGTTTCCAATAGGTTGCAGAGTACCTTCAATTTTTTATCAAATATGATTAAAATTTTCGAAATAGGGTAAAAACTAAGCCAGCAAATCAAGTTTCTCAAAAAATAAAAAAATTGTCTATATTTTCGAAACTTGAGGGGGTGGAATCGATTTTATTTGCTAGTCGAATAGTTTTCGTCAAATCCTATCCAACAAACTTAAAATCATCATCCTAGGTCAATTAGGAGCCAAGAAAATCAATGTCTTGGAAAAACATCTTAAGACAAATGTCTTAAGAAAATTTTCTTGACAGACCGGAAGTAACATCTTGACAGACCGGAAGTCGACTTTCTTAAAGATTAAGACAAATATCTTAAGATGTTTTTCCAAGACATTGATTTTCTTGGTTCCTATGGGGGCTAGAACCACGCAACTTTGGATTATGTATATACTGTTGTTTTTTTCTACATATTTACTAGGGTTCGATAGTGCTGTGGTTGTGTTGTTGCCTTGTAATCAAGAGGTCCTAGGTTCGAACCCGATAAAAGTATATAGTGGTTCGGATCCTACTTTAAAAAACTGTAGGCCTAGTCCCGATTAGCCTTACTGTGCATATGTGAATATAGGAAAATACAATGCAAAGTCAGCAATGTGTGATGTGGTCAGCACCAAATATTTTAATTTTATATGTATATTTAAGTTTCATGCATCGACATGGCAGTTTTCCTATATGCTTTTATGGTAAGGTGCTATGCACAGAGGAGCACTTTATTTAAGCATATTTAACTTCTCTTTCCATCTCTCAATCTATTCATATTTGACACAGTCATTGCAAGTCGGCCATTTTGTTTACGTAGCAATTAGGCTTAAAAAAAACTTTGACACACTCATTGCAAGTCGGCCATTTTGTTTACGTAGCAATTACGTTAAAAAACTTTAAACCACATTATTGCTATTTTTTTTTGTGAATACTTGTTGTCATAAAAAAACATAATTAGATATATTTTTATTTAATTTTATGTTTAATATCTTTTCTGTGTATAAAACTAAATAATAATAAAATTCGAAACACTATGTACCTCCACTAAATATCAAACGCACAAAAAAAAACAGGCTAACACACGCAAAATTATACTGGTCTGCCAGACGCCAGAGCCTCGTTACTCTACAGTCCAGGGTGTACTACGTGGAAGTGAGGTTAACTGTTGGGCGCCTTACCAGAAGGTCGCCCTCTTACACCCCGCATATTGCTATATTTGTGTATGCTTGATGCATATAACAAATTCACGCAAAATTATACTGGTCTGCCAGTCGCCAGAGCCTTGTTACTCTACAGTCCAGGGTGTACTAGGTGGAAGTGCGGTTGACTCTTGGGGTGCCTTACCAGAAGGTCGCCCTCTTACACCCCGCATATTGCTATTTTGCATATGCTTGATGTATATAGTAATATGTAATAAATATATATATATATATATATATATATATATATATATATATATATATATATATATATATATATATGAAAAAAAGCAAGAAAAAAAAAAGAGAGATACATGCAACACACTCAAAATTTGTATACTTTCTCTCTCTCTTTTTGCGTGCTCTGCGAGTATATATTCCTTCCACAATATGCTTAAGGACTGTTTGGCTTTTGTAGAGAGTTTTACCTCTCATCTACAATTCCTTTACATCTGTTTGGCTATTACAGAATCAACTCACAGAAGTAACACTACCTATTTATATAACACAAAGCCAACTCATGCAAGCTAACAAACAAATTTACTCACGCTAGTTAATTTCAATCACAATCACAATGTTCTTCTTGCAGCTCACAATAAAAATAGGACCTGATGCCCTCGAGCTTCTAGTTTTATTAGTCGAGGAGTAATATGTAGATTAACAACGTGGACTAGTAGAAATCCGCTCTAGAAAATAGTTCCATACTTCAATTTTTAGCAATGTCATTTTCCTACTTTCGTAAATTCATCACGTTACCCCCACCAATGCTGTTACCTGACGTCATTATTTCTCAACAGTTGGCTGAGCTGATGTGAAAATTACATAGCATCATCTGTGCTGAACACGAATTTTTGAATGAAATAAATGCGTCAGCATGAAATTCCATCATTATTGTTAGCTTTTGAAAAAACAGGAAGTACATCCGCCACTGTGAATAGCCAGAAATGCTGCCCCCCAGTCATCCATCTCTCTTACAACAGTGTGTGTGTGCTGGCAACTCTCTCTAGTTGCAGGTTTTTTAGTTAACTCGTAATCCTCGTCAAAAACTACAGTAACATCATAATGTCATATTGCACAGAAGAGGGAGGACATCGTACACCACTGTTGCCAGCTATAGGTCTTTTAAATCTCTCTCTCTCTTCATCTTACAGCAACGTTGGCCTATCTCTTTTTTTTTAGTTGCAGGTGGTTTGCCAACACTCTCTAGTTAATAATGCTACATATTATACACACACACGCACACACACGCACACACGCACACGCACACACATACTGTGTTGCCATCCATCCATCTCTCTCTCTCTTTTACGGCAGTATGTGTTTGTTGCCGGCTCTCCTTGCCCAGTGTGTGTATGTTACGCCAGTATATAAATTGGCTAAGCCTAAAAAAAGTAGTAGCTTTTGCTAAGTAGGAAGAAAAAAAGGGTGTAGGTAGGTGTTGGCAGCATTGTCGGTTGTTTAACTCTTCCCCCTCTCTCTCTCTCTCCTCTCTCTTTTTTGTAAAAGGCTATGGCAAAAGTACCAGTAGGTTGGCAAAAATTGCTTTATGCACTGTAAGGCAAGCCTCAAGCAAGGTTGCCAGCTCCTTGCTTTAGGTTAGGTTAGACCAAGAAAAAAACCTTGGTGATTTTTTCGAGTAAGGTGTTGGCAACACTGCGAGAAAATGGGGCTTATGCCTTACAAGAGCAAGCCATTAAGGCGAGCCCCACCGAGCCCCACTTTCGGGCGTAGAACTGTCCATTTGGGTCTACTTCTGTTCTTCCAATTCCGCCTTGTTCTTTTTCGAGTCGATGACGGTTTTCGCGATGGCGGCGCTACCCCCGGCCAAACTTCCAACGGCCCCCAATGCCGCAAGGATGGCCGGGATGCTGAATATGAAACCTCCAATCTTTTGCTGTTTCCGCGAACGCTGCAAGCGTCTCAATTGTGGAGTGCTGAGAAGTAATTTCATTCCGTGTCCTTTCGTCAAGCAAGAACGTTTCTTCTCGCGTTGTTTCTTGGTGAGTAACCCATCGAGGGCACCTAGATTTTTTAGATTCGAATATGGTATCTGGTACACGACACCCTTGGGCTTCATGTTGATGCTCTATATATATTTTTTTTTCACGGTATGTTATTTATATATATAAATGTTCTGAGATTTTTTTTGGTTTCCCTCTCTCGTGTAGTTTTTTTTTCACGGTATGTTATTTATATATATGTATGTTCTGAGATTTTTTTTGTGTTCCGTGTAACTTTTTTTAAGGTATGTTATTTTATATATATACTCCGCGCAGCCCCGTTACACAAATTCTATAACGTGCTTCGTTTTCTTACCAAGAAGTTCCTTTGTCCCCTTGTACACGATTCGAGTTTTGTTCTCGATTAAAATAGATAGCTTCTCGTCGGATAACATGTTAGCGTATCGATCTGGTAAAAATAGACTGTATTGTCCGTCGAGCAACAGACGCACCTTGGGACCGTACTGGGTAGAAACGATTGAACCTGAAGTTATCGTGTAAGGTTTGCCGACTTCCAATTCCTGAATTTTTACATACTCGACTGACAAATTTAGCATTTGTTTTAATGCTTGGAGATCAGTCATTTTTTTTCACTCATATCGAAGGAGAAAAAAAATTTTCAGAGTGTTTTAGAGAAATTTAATTTTTTTTATTCACGATGTGTGTTATTTATATATACTTTTTTTTCACGAGATTTTTTTTGTATCGAAGATTTTTTTTTTGTCTGTGTTAGAGAAAGAAAGTCCGTGCTTTGGAAAACGCGATGATGTGGGTTTGATATCTTCCGTCTCCTGCTTAGATTTACGCCAATCATCCGTGTATCGTCTTCTTCCCTGCCTCGCCTCGTGCAATTCATCCAACCTATCGTTTAATTTTTCCCCTGCAGCCGAATGAAGAGTGTCGAGATCACCGCACCTCATGCCACTGATCTCCCGAAGACGGTCCTTGACAGCCATTTCACAAGGGATGCGAAATTCCGGCGTTGATCTCGCTATGATTACAAGTTTATTAACATCTCCGTTTACTGCGTGCTTGAATATTTTTCTAAGCAGTTCGTGCGGCAAATCAGTTATACGAGCCATGTTGTTTTTTACTGTATGTTATTTATACACCCCACCCAAATTTTTGTTTCGTGTTCATGGCGATGGTCGTACCTAATGCTGCAACTCTTTCACCCAACGAAGCGTCTCTGCTGACGAATCTTTCGAAAGTGGCATGCTCCAATTTCTTGTCTGCTTCGTGACGTGCATCCAGATCCGTCTGCGTGGTGTTGTAGGCGATGTCGTGATCTTTGCATGCGGCGTCCAACGGATTCACACCCTTGTCTCCTCTCTCCAATCTTTTCTCGAGTTTGGTACCCGGTCCGCAGTACTGGTAGCCAGGTAGATGCATCTCGAAAGGTAACTTGTTGATGATGTCGTTCACGAGTCCCTTTCCTTCGGCCACGTTCCAGAATCTCGGAGGCAGCGTGTTGATGATTTTAATGAGGTAACCTATGCCCTTGTCGTCGTTCACGATGAAGTTGGAAAGTTTTGTGCTGATCATGTCCACGATGCCAACCTTCTCGTTGTGGAAATTACGATTGCCTGCATTCTCTTCGCCGGCTATCACCAACAATCGGTCCACGAGCTTCCTCACGTCGTCCACCCAAACGAATTCTTTGGGTAACGTGTTGTAGCGTTTGACGCCGCTGCCTGTTTTGACCTGGTTCCAAATCGGTTTGATGATGTTCTTGTATTTTTCGCCGCTGCTGGATTTGACGCGATTCTGCGAGGCGTCGTTGTTTTGGTACAAGGCATCCGTCATGATCAGAATTTCCTTGTAACTTTGGTAATCTTCGTCGGTGTAATCTTTCGGCTGCTTTTTGGCAACGAGTTCCCACAGTCCCACCGTACCCGGATACCTGGTCCAACTATCCTTCTCGCCTAAATTAACTTTAATGTCGTTGCCTTCGAAGGTCACCTTCGATTTCCCAATCTTCCAAACCACACCGCCGCCTTCGTTGGTTTCCATGGTCGGATACAATCCGAACACTTCATCCTTGTCGAACTTCCCCGTGCTCAGGTAGTCTCGTGCCAAAGGTCCCAACTCGATCTTATCCGAAGACGACGACGTACTACCTATGGCTCGACGTCGTGCCGGTACTTCCTTCAGTTCGAACGGCGTCGAAGGAATGCTCGAAATGGGTGTGGGTACAGCGTAACTTTTAGCTGCGAGCGGTACGAGTTCGTTGATCAAATTTTTATTTTGTTCCGTGACACTTTTAATTTCTTTACCTAGACCGCTGATGGCATCGATCACAGGTTGATCTTGACGTTTCTTCTCTTCGTAGGATCCGCGTTTCTCGGATTTCCAACCTTTGAAGCGCTTCTCGAGGTATTCCCGCAACTTGAGATTTTCGTCTTCTTGAAATTGACGTTTTGACATTTTTCTATATACGTTGAAACGTTTTTGAAACGTCGAATTCTCAGCCTATACGTTCGGTTCTCGTAGTTTTCTTGCCGTCACCCGCTTGAGACTATCCACTTTGTCTAACACTCACTTTTTGTTGTAATGGTTATTTATATATGCTTGTCAGACGTTTGAAAAAAAGAGAATGTTTTTTTTCAAATTTTATTTTTTAGATTCTCGATTTTTGATTTTTTTTTTGGATTTTTTTTCTTCTTGTTGCAAATCTGAAATTGTCCTCTTGTTAGCCTTTGAGACGTCTAGATAAACGTTTATTTTATTTCTATATTTTCCATGGTTTGCTTTTCGAGTCATGTCGATGGTCACGAATCCGAAATCGTCACTGTTCCAACAGTGGGAGCAGAATTGAGAAAATAGATCGTAATTTATGTCAGCCCCTACGTAATCATCGTGTGCGTGTTTTAAATTGGTGTGGTCTTGTCGAAACAAACATATGAAATTATCATTATCGCGTAGCAGTTGTTTCGGAACCTTGGAAAAAGTTTGTGCCAGGTAGAAACAATCCAATCCTTTGTGACGACCTCGAGTGAAAAAATTACGAATCTCGTTTTGATTTTCCAAGATCATGTCGTCGAACACCACAACGGAATTCTCGAGACAATCGTCCAGTGGAATGATTTCGGATGCGAAAGTTGCAATGCCCAGTCCCTCGTACAGTTTCATAAGTTGCTGGTATTTCGCTTGTTCGAGACTTTTCGAAAATACGTAGAGGTGTCTGTTTTCCCAGTCTAACCAATTGGGTGCGAGGATAAAATTATCAATGAGCAGTGTCGTCTTTCCGCACCCCGAAGGTCCTACGATCAGACACCGTATGCTGTCGGGGAGCAATTCGCCGTTCCTTTTCTTCGTTTGACTTTCCGAATCAGGTAGACGTTTCACGACATTCCACGTACTCATAGAATCACTTGGTTCGAATCGATCCAACTTGTTCCCGGAAGTCCCAGCCATTTCACCAAAAGTTTGTCGCCTCTCTTGCGCAAAACTTTTTCGATAAGGTA
The DNA here is from genome assembly GCF_977018435.1 of Lepisma saccharinum. NCBI lineage: Eukaryota > Metazoa > Arthropoda > Insecta > Zygentoma > Lepismatidae > Lepisma > Lepisma saccharinum. The sequence continues at coordinate 44,366 of NW_028143718.1, forward strand.
CGTGTCGGGGTATTTAGTTTTCGAGAGTTCCTCCTCGTAGAAGCGCCCCAATAAAATTTCACCGCCACTGTCCTTTATTATATACGTGTGACGGTTCCCGGGTAGAACTCGAACCACGGTAAAAAGTTCCGTGCTCCAGTTTCGTGTGAAACCCCTGTCGAACGTTCGCTTCAATTTACTGACCCTCACCTGGTCTCCAATTTTGTATTTAGCTTTTTTTGTCGTGGGCGTGTACTTTGGACAGTAAACGCTAGAAATTAATCGCTTCTCGTCGGACTTGGTAACGTCAGCTGGCTTCATGCCTATCGTTCTGTGTACCGTATCATTATAGGTGTCGACGAGTTCCGGCAGGATGTCGACCCACTTGTAATTTCCCCGAAGCGTGAATCGTTTCCACATGTGTGTTTTCAAGGTTCGATTAAATCTTTCCACGATGCTGGCTTTGATGTGACTGAAAGTCGAATAATGTCGAATGTCATGTTTCCGAATAAACTTTTGGAATACGGCGTTGTAAAATTCCTTCCCTTTGTCCGTGTGCAGAAACCGAGGTCGTCTGCCGCCGCTTTCGCGAAAAATTAATTTGAATGCTTCCGTGACGCATGTTCCCGTTTTGGCCTTCAAAGGTAGAGCCCATGCGAATTTCGAAAACGTGTCTATGACAGTGAGGAGGTACTTGTTGCCCTTGTTCGATTTATGTACATTTTTTAACTTGCCGCTGCTCATCTCCACGAGGTCGCTTTCCCAGAGGTCGTCGATGCCCTTGGTTACCACCGCCAAACGTTCGTAGTTGCGGCGTGCAGGTTTATGCAATTCTTCGACGATGGCTTGCCTAGACATTTTTTTTTTTAGAGATTACGTTTGAAGAGAAGCACCAGCGTGATGGGATTCAAAGAGGGTGGCACCTCGCTCGTGTTTTGAACGATCAGCTTATCGCCGGCACTCACGTCGAAAACTGTAAGATCTTCGTCTTCGTGTATTTCATATATGTTGCGCGTTTCGTTCCAACGTGCCAGAGGAATGTTTCCTGCTTTCTGGACGCCACGATTCGATATCAAGGTCATGGTGGGAACGCTAGCTTTTCTGCCGTGAGACCAGTACGAAAATTCGTTTATCTGAATCGTGCCATCGAGGAGAAACTTGTAGTACGGATGATAAGGATGTAACATGTACAGTTTGTTACCTTCGACGAACGTGGAGATTCTCTGTTGATTGGGTACGCTGTTGATTTCGATGGCTTGCAAGGTGAACAATTTGGCGAATTTAGTGTCGACGCCGAGCAGATTACTGTGAACGTGTCCGAGTTTATTTTCGATGGGCAGCAAATGCTCGACTATGGTATCCGTTACGGCAGAAAACGACGGTTTGATTTTCACCTCCACGTTCAACTGCTTGTAGTTTTCGTTGAGTTCTTGCAACTTGGCACCGAAAGAGGCCAGCGTCGATTCCTGCGTGGATTCCAGCACTCCAACTTGATCTCTGATGTTGACGACAATGTTCTGAAGCTTCTCGACTTGATTCAATTTCGAGCTCTTCTCGGTAAGATCGTTCACGATGCTTCGCATCTCTGTAAACTGCGTGTGAAGGTCGGCGACGCTCTGCGAAGTGGGCAGCGTCGATACCAGCGAACTGATTTCGTCTCGAATCTGTTCCACGTTCGCCGTTTCCGTTTCCAGTCGTTTCAGCATACGTGATATGTTCCTTTTCAAAGCGTGTAATTCTTTGGAGGTGGGGAGATTGGCCACCCTACTCTCGAGATCGCTCAACAAACTTTTGATGTCGCTCGATTCGGATAGTGCCGTCACCTCCGTTTTCAATTTTTCCAAATCTTCGCTCGAAGGTACGCTCGTCCGTAACGATTCCAAGTCAGCCTGTATGTTGTCCAGCACGTGATGAAAATGAGCAAGGTTCGTTTCGACGTTCAAATTTTCTAAATATTCGATCTTCTGCCGAACCGTGCTCAACGTGTCCTGAATGCTCGTCAACGCACTCGCTTGAACTCTAATATTTTTAATTTCTTCGTTGATCAACTCCAGAGACGCCTGAAGCGTAGCGATGGTGGTTTGAATGTGTTCGAAATCTCGATACGCCTCCAATTGAATTTTTATGTTCGCGACGCTTTTACCGATGACCTGCAGTTCGTCCGACGCCGTACACTTTGGATTCTTTGTTCTATACTTAGTATCGTCGATTGTGAGTAAAGGCAATCGATGTAATCGTGGAAGGTGAGTTTGTTCTCCACCGTATTCTTGCCCACACCTTTTGCTTTCTTCGTGACGCTACTCTCTGTTCTCATGGCATACATCTTCGAACGCAAACCCGCGAACTCGACAATAATATCACCGTTACATTCATCTTTCAGTTTACCTAGGACTTTTTTGTTGAGGGAAGGAATCCCAAATCTGTTGGGTTGAGGATACGCAGAAGTATCGAAATACTCGAGCATGGAAGGATTTTTTATGTCTTCATAGAGGTTAGGTGTTTGTATGCTGTAAATGAAGCTGTCGGTGTCCGTGTACAAAAGTGATATCTTATCATAGTAGAAGGGTTTCATCACGTCGTAATGAAATTCGAACATGTAAAGTTTCGACAAGTCGAGAACCGTTGCGCCAACGTAAATTGGTTTTCTGAATTTCATCAATTTTATGTCTAGATTGAAAAGTGCCAAATTCTCGTTGTAAATTTTTCTCGACTTGAATCTAGGATCGGCCACCCACTTCATGCATTTATTTTTATCCGAAACCAATTTCACGTCTACGTGATTCCGCACGTTTTCCATCGTCTTGCCATACACCGCGTTATTCATCAATTTAAAAAAATCTTTGTCTAAATCGGAAGTGGCAACCGTCCTATGTTGCGTGTTTGTTTTAATGTACGGTTTGAGCCACTCGGAATGTTTAAACCTGAGGACTCTTCTAATATTCGCTACCTTAACACCCTTCCCGATCAAGAATCGGAGATTCGAGTAATGAACAACGTATCTCTTTTTCCTCTCTAGAGTCAACAAAAGCTTGCATTGATTAGAATGAGGCGAAGATTTGAACTCGGATGCCGGTGGTAAATCGCTGAACAGATCGTGTAAATGGTCGGGGAATTCGATATCCACCTCTGCGAAGAAGCCATGCTCACTATCGTCGAAATTTTCTACGTCTATCGATGCCCATTCGAATCCCCCGTAAGGAAGTTTCTGTACCATGGCATGTCCGTAGAGATTATTAACGTCGGCGTAGAAGATGTAATTCGATGCTCGATTCGAATCATAATCTTCTTTCATGTGCACGTTGTTGGCTTTTGCATATCTTTGCACGCATTGTACCATCCCGCCCCGAATCCCCCTCTCGATGAAAAGTAACATGTCCACGTCCGATATCAGTTCCAGCTTGACCTTCGTCTGGAATAACATTGCCGACCACGCTAATCCCGGTAGGCTGTAGAAATACGCTGGATCTAATTTGTAAATATTCGTTGCCGTTTTCCTGAACGCTTGAAAAACATCCGCGAGTATCGTCACGTCTAATTTTAAGTATGCGTCGTGGTAGTCTCCGAGTGTCCTACATTCTAATTTCTCCCACATGAGTTGCGCGTGTTGGTATTCTTCGTCCGTGATTCCTTTCTCTCTGAGTCTGCTGTAAAATTCTCTTGGAGGTGGGAGAGCTTCGTCGTTAAATTTAGAATCATCACTAACGTACTCGTAAGGATAAATACCTTTACGTCTAACGAGTTCTATGTCTACGTTGGGAAAACTAGCTTTTGTAATTTTGAATTGTTCGTCTAGAAGTTTGCCGGCAAGAGCGTCCAGGCTGGCAGAGAGAAATCTGTACGAATCCAGAAACCTCATCTCGATGGTATTTTTAGTCTCGGGAATCATAACTTTCTTACTTATAGAGATGTATCGTTCTTCGTTTTGAGCAAGAATATCTACTTTTTGAGCGTCGTATCCGAGTTTCCTGATTAAGGGATGAAAGTCGTAATTAGAACCATTGTGAAAGAATATGGGGACGAATTTCGGTTTTTGGATTTTGAGGTTGCATGCATTACAGATTCCGCTTACGAAGCGACCGTCCGTATGCGAATGGTGAAACACTTTACGATTGTCGTCCGTGAAGTGGTTATCGCACACGGGACACTTGACAGTGTCATAGTAATTTTGAAGTTCGGTAGCAGATAACGGAAGCATCGGTTTCGATGTTTGCAGCATGCATCCAATTTTCCCAACCTCCTCGACCATCTTTTCGAAGAAGCGTTCGATTGCATCGGGTCCTCGGTATACGTACGGTTCATCTATACTATCCCGTCGCACGACAACGTAACCGAAGCTGTTTGGTTCGTGAAGCTGGTAAGGTTTGTTGGAAGAAACTTCGGGATCCGGATCGCAGTACGAGAGTGGTTTGAGGAACGCCTCGAAATCAGCAACGATGATGGCCGGATGTTCCAACAACGCCTTGTGCATTTTGAATTCTTCCACTTCGTTCTTTTCGGGCATCAACATTCGAACCGGTCTGTTGTTGCCGCAATATATTTTATGTTGAACAAGTTTATCGATAGCAATCTGACGTCCGGTGTATTTTCGATAATCGGATTGTTGTCGATCGTTGAACGTGGTTAGACATCTCGGGCAAACTTCGATGTTGTTTGCATACTTGGTTGATTGACTTCTGACCAAGCGTGATAGTGAACGAATGAGACAGTAATGGTGAACACTGTCGTTTGAAATTAGAAGAAGATTAATCACACGAGCATCGTCATCGTCGATATCGCTTATCCTGACGGGATGCACGACATGTTTATCCAACGTATAGGAATACACGTTGATGATTAAGCGTTTTCCTTCTGCATCTCGTGCTCGTGTTTCGAATTTTGATATATCAGAAATGGTCATCGGGTATTCGATGTCAGCCATTGCATTTTCCAGTTCAGGTTCATGCTGCTTGTAATGATAAACCTGTTCTGGATTATTTGACCAATGAATCGGGTGAAGTTCCGCCAACACACACCAAAGGAAACACTTGTTATCGCTGTTCTGTATATTTAACACAGCCCTCTTGTGTTGAATGTTCGGTGGAAGAGGAACGTAGCTGGAAGCGCGAAGAGGCGAGAATTGGTTCACGTAAACGGTTAACGTGTGAGGACTTCCACACAGAGACCATCCCGACCCTTTAGCCTCGAAATCGTCGTGTTTTTTAACCAGTTCATTTGAAAGATCGGAATAAAATTCGTTCAAATTATCGACGTTCGCCAAATGAAGAGCCTGGTTTTTTGTACGATGATAAAAAATACTTGTTGTACCATCGACTTTTTCGTATTCGGAAAATAGATCAACGTATACTTTTATGGAATTATTTTCCAATTTATTTTTTAGAATATTTATCACGGATGTTTTCGTTTCACGCAAGAAACTAAGAATGTCCCGACCTGGTTCCGAAGTAAAAGAGAAATCCTGAATATGACGGTTGAATGCAGATCTAATTGGTTTTCGTTCATTACATAATTTAATTTGCTTGGAAGTGGAAGCTTCCGTTTCTGGATCATCGATTTTTCTTTTCAATGTTCCTCGTTCGGTCGATGGTTTGCTAATTTTCAGGTGTTTACTTAAATGTGCAATGCTGATCATCTTTCCGCATCGAGCACAAGACTTAGAAGGTAACGAACGATTAATTCTCGAATCTGTTTCGCTACATCTTGCCCTGTGTACCGATAAATTGTTCCTTGAGATTAGCTTCCCACAAGTAACACATTCAGTTTTATCATGTTTACGATTGAAACTGGTGGTGGATGCCATTATGCTTTCTCCAAAAAAAAATCAAAGAAATCAAAAAAAGTCTAGTATATATAGCGATACAATTTTCAGGTATGTTATTTTTATATAGAATTTCTTGGAGTGATTACAAAACTCAAGAATTCAATCTATACTGTGAATAGAATTTCAGGTATGTTATTTTATATAGAATTTCTTGGGTGTGAATACAAAACTCGAAGAATTCAATCTATACTGTGAATACAATTTTCAGGTATGTTATTTTATATAGAATTTCTTGGGTGCGAATACAAAACTCGAAGAATTCAATCTATACTGTGAATACAATTTTCAGGTATGTTATTTTTATATAGAATTTCTTGGGGAAGGGCGAAAAATTTTCTCGGGGCCGCAGCCACTTATTTTTTTTTTTCACCGCGCGCTTTTCTTTGTCAACAGTTTCAACGATGCCCTCCGAGCCACGACATGTTCCATGCATATGCTCGGAGATAGCAGCATTTCCTTGATAGCGATTCATCTCGCCGAGAAACGAAAAGCTTTCTTGGAACTTGTAAGTAAATTGAATGTCGAAGCTGACAATCGTTCAAATGCCATGGAGGTCGACACTGAACCCACAGCTCTTACGGATGCTTCGAACGAGGAGGTACAATTTCATTTCACCTCTCAATTTTTTTGGTACGCGAATTTGTTGAACCTTTCGTTACGGCCCCTTCCCTCCGTACTACGTTTCAACTTTACAACAACGTACTTAATTCGATACTCGAAGCTTCCGTGCAGCAAAAATACATATCGATATGCATGGGTGCGGCTGTTTCGAACCTTCTGCGCTTGGATAGCAGGTACGAAGGCAATCCGCCCATCATCGAGCTGGTGAATTCGATTTTGGCTCCTCTCACGGACGAGAAGAACATGCTGCACATGTTCATCGCGTTGCTGGAGATTGTAGTCGAATGTTTCGTTTTTTCGATCCTGTACGGGCTTCACCATCTTTCGCTCGCTGCCAGCATCAATTTCGATCGTCCCAGGGTTGGGACCACCGCTTCTTGTACTTGCGAGGCGTTGAAATCAGCATCCCTGCCTCCCGGACACATCAACCATTTCGACGTGGGAGCCCTGCTCGAATTGTACGAAAAAAACATAGCTTGCGTTTCGAATCGCGAGCACATAAAGCAGCTCGTGCAGACATTGACCGATACGTTTTTGATAGCCGACGAGAAGATGCGGACGGCCAGGTTGCAGCAGATCATGGCCGAAACCGTAACCAAAGAACTTTTTATTATTGCGATGGGTTGGGCCAGATTACAAGCGCGTGACCGAGGGAAGCGTGGACGTGTACTACGCGCCCAGCAAATTCAAAGCACGCAGGCCGATGTTCGTCATCAACACCACGAAAAGGAAGCAGGTCGTGGTCAACGATCGCACCAACATCAAGATCGTCTGCGAGTTCCACGACGCGCTGCCCGATGATACTCTATGCAGCGTCATCCTGGTCGCAGAGAAGTCCTTCGTCCACGACGTGAAGAACGAGAGGGTCACGGAGCAGTTTTAAAAAAATATTTCGTAAAAAAAAAATAATTGCCACACATACTAAAAAAAAAAATCAACAAGGTTATATAAAATATAATGTAAGTTAGTTCGGTGCGCAAATAAAAAAAAAATAATAGGTTAAGTTATATCACTGAAGATCGTAAAAAAATCGTAAGATAGGTTAAGTTATATCACGTAAAACCATTAAGGCGATCCTCAAATGAGTAAAGTGAGTTTTTGATGTTTTGGTGCTGTTTTCTACGCTGCGAAACATCGTCAGCACAATAAATGAGGCGCGGAACGTGGAGAGAAAGTGAGTTTTTGAGGTTTTGGCGAGCTTCACCGAGCCTCACTTTCGGTTCCAGAACTGTCCATTTGGGTCTACTCTAAAGTAGGTCAAAGCATGTAGAGGCTCTCGTGTAGTTTAGCACGTAATAAAAAAAAAAGCATAGGTTAAGTTATATCACGTAAGATCGTGGTATATCTACAAATGCGAGTGGGAAAAAAAGGGAAATTTTACTAAAACATCGCTAAACGCTAAAACATCGACAAAAGATTGTCATAATATGTCAAAAAGTGATATTCAATTGGTAAAAAAAGAGGCTACAAATGCATACCTACCAAGTGTGAGTGGGAAAAAAAGGGAAAAACGGGAAGTTTACTAAAAACATCGCTAAACGCAAAAACATCGACAAAAAATTGTCAAAATATGTCAAAAAGTGATATTCGATTGGTAAAAAAGAGGCTACAAATGCATACCTACTAAGTGTTACTTAGAAACAATACACTTACACTACTATTGAAAAATCTGTTAGCTAAGTTGTTATTCGTTTTCTGAAGTAAGGCTTCGTTACTCATGCGGGAGAAGTGATACACGTATGGTTAGATAAACGCATGAACTGATGTAACAAATAGTTTACATTTTGCAGAATGTGATTTTGGACACAAGGAATTCATCGAAATTGATCACTATACCCGGTAATACATCTCTTTTTCGCAGACGACTTGCGTTGTATGGAGTGACCTTTTCGAAGGCGCTCAAATGTCAACCTCTATCCTGCGCAGTATACCTTGGAAACTTTAATCTTTCAGGCGAACGAGTCTCTGGCGCCTGGATCCACAGTCAAAATAATAATTTGTGGGGGGTTGTATTTTCAATGTCTGCGTGTATTTGTTTTCCCCCCTTCGTCACTTTCATCTAATCACCATTGAACCTCATTGTCACCATTAGCCAAAATTAGCAGAAAAATGACTTCACGTAGAA
>NW_028143719.1:0-52740 GCF_977018435.1 Lepisma saccharinum
CTCCTTAATTTGGGATCATTTCACTGGAACCCGACAATAAAGAAACTCCAAATAAAATACATACACGAATTGTACTCGTTTTGTACCGAAATGTACCACAAAAATTTCGTTTTGTACCAAGTTCCTTATACCAGATATCGTATACCAAAATACCGGGTTCCAGTGAAACGATAAAACCCCGACAATCGAATTTCGACGTTTTTTTGATGTCATCGAATTGTACTCGTTTTGTACCGAAATGTACCACAAAAATTTCGTTTTGTACCAAAATCCTTATACCAGATATCGTATACCAAAATACCGGGTTCCAGTGAAATGGTATTTTCGAAATTCGAAAATTGAGGTTCTGATACTGCCACCGAATAGTACTCGTTTTGAACCGAAATGTACCACAAAAATTTCGTTTTGTACCAAGTTCCTTATACCAGATATCGTATACCAAAATACCGGGTTCCAGTGAAACGATAAAACCCCGACAATCGAATTTCGACGTTTTTATGATGTCATCGAATTGTACTCGTTTTGTACCGAAATGTACCACAAAAATTTCGTTTTGTACCAAAATCCTTATACCAGATATCGTATACCAAAATACCGGGTTCCAGTGAAATGTATTTTCGAAATTCGAAAATTGAGGTTCTGATACTGCCACCGAATAGTACTCGTTTTGTACTGAAATGTACCACAAAAATTTCGTTTTGTACCAAGTTCCTTATACCAGATATCGTATACCAAAATACCGGGTTCCAGTGAAACGATAAAACCCCGACAATCGAATTTCGACGTTTTTATAATGTCATCGAATTGTGCTCGTTTTGTACCGAAATGTACCACAAAAATTTCGTTTTGTACCAAAATCCTTATACCAGATATCGTATACCAAAATACCGGGTTCCAGTGAAATGGTATTTTCGAAATTCGAAAATTGAGGTTCTGATACTGCCACCGAATAGTACTCGTTTTGTACCGAAATGTACCACAAAAATTTCGTTTTGTACCAAGTTCCTTATACCAGATATCGTATACCAAAATACCGGGTTCCAGTGAAACGATAAAACCACGACAATCGAATTTCGACGTTTTTATGATGTCATCGAATTGTACTCGTTTTGTACCGAAATGTACCACAAAAATTTCGTATTGTACCAAAATCCTTATACCAGATATCGTATACCAAAATACCGGGTTCCAGTGAAATGGTATTTTCGAAATTCGAAAATTGAGGTTCTGATACTGCCACCGAATAGTACTCGTTTTGTACCGAAATGTACCACAAAAATTTCGTTTTGTACCAAGTTCCTTATACCAGATATCGTATACCAAAATACCGGTTTCCAGTGAAACGATAAAACCCCGACAATCGAATTTCGACGTTTTTATGATGTCATCGAATTGTACTCGTTTTGTACCGAAATGTACCACAAAAATTTCGTTTTGTACCAAAATCCTTATACCAGATATCGTATACCAAAATACCGGGTTCCAGTGAAATGTATTTTCGAAATTCGAAAATTGAGGTTCTGATACTGCCACTGAATAGTACTCGTTTTGTACTGAAATGTACCACAAAAATTTCGTTTTGTACCAAGTTCCTTATAACAGATATCGTATACCAAAATACCGGTTTCCAGTGAAACGATAAAATCCCGACAATCGAATTTCGACGTTTTTATGATGTCATCGAATTGTACTCGTTTTGTACCGAAATGTACCACAAAAATTTCGTTTTGTACCAAAATCCTTATACCAGATATCGTATACCAAAATACCGGGTTCCAGTGAAATGGTATTTTCGAAATTCGAAAATTGAGGTTCTGATACTGCCACCGAATAGTACTAGTTTTGTACCGAAATGTACCACAAAAATTTCGTCTTGTACCAAGTTCCTTATTCCAGATATCGTATACCAAAATACCGGGTTCCAGTGAAACGATAAAACCTCACAATCGAATTTCGACGTTTTTATGATGTCATCGAATTGTACTCGTTTTGTACCGAAATGTACCACAAAAATTTCGTTTTGTACCAAAATCCTTATACCAGATACCATATACCAAATACCGGGTTCCACTGAAATGGTATTTTCGAAATTCGAAAATTGAGGTTGTGATACTGCCACCGAATAGTACTCGATTTGTACCGAAATGTACCACAAAAATTTCGTTTTGTACCAAGTTCCTTATACCAGATATCGTATACCAAAATACCGGGTTCCAGTGAAACGATAAAACCCCGACAATCGAATTTCGACGTTTTTATGATGTCATCGAATTGTACTCGTTTTGTACCGAAATGTACCACAAAAATTTCGTTTTGTACCAAAATCCTTATACCAGATATCGTATACCAAAATACCGGGTTGCAGTGAAATGGAATTTTCGAAATTCGAAAATTGAGGTTCTGATACTGCCACCGAATAGTACTCGTTTTGTACCGAAATGTACCACGAAAATTTCGTTTTGTACCAAGTTCCTTATTCCAGATATCGTATACCAAAATACCGGGTTCCAGTGAAACGATAAAACCTCACAATAGAATTTCGACGTTTTTATGATGTCGTCGAATTGTACTCGTTTTGTACCGAAATGTAGCACAAAAATTTCATTTAGTACCAAAATCCTTATACCAGATACCATATACCAAATACCGGGTTCCACTGAAATGATATTTTCGAAATTCGAAAATTGAGGTTCTGATACTGCCACCGAATTGTACTCGTTTTGTACCGAAATGTACCACAAAAATTTCGTTTTGTACCAAAATCCTTATACCAGATATCGTATACAAAAATAAGGTCAAGTGCCCATATTTCGGATACTTAATTTCAAATTAGATTTTCAGTACCTAAATGTAAACAAAATAAGCCATAAATGTGTTGATAAACATTGAACATATATTTATTTATGTTTCTGAAAGTTATATTAACATATATAAGAAATACTTGGTATATTTTATGAAACAAAGAATTGTATGCATATTTTTAGTCTGACAAAAAGGTTGCCTAATGTCGGATAGGGTATTTCCTAATTTCGGATAGGGTTACTAATGAGTATTTGGAAAGGGTGCACAATTTCGGATAGTCGTAATTATGTACCCGTGTAGCATCCGAAATTAGGAAACCCAGTCGCTTATTCAATATGGCGATTCTGTGCGTTCCCCCTCTGAAATAATGTGACTGAAACTACGTAATAATGTTTGCTGAATCTCTCAAGATTATATAAAATTTAGACAGAAGTGAGTAAATACTAATCTTCTAGTTGTAGGCCTTAAGTTTGGATGGTGAAATATTACATCAAAACTCCGGAAAAATCAGAAATATCAGCCACACACTAAAGAAACATTGCTCAAGGTCACGCACAAGGGTGAAACTGGGGGACGAAGTAGCGTGTTAGTTGGCACTATCTGCACTTCGGCGCTGCTGTTTTAAGGTGGAAATTTCTTGGTATCCGAAATTAGGAACCTATCCGAAATATGGGCACTTGACCCTACCGGGTTCCAGTGAAATGGTATTTTCGAAATTCGAAAATTGAGGTTCTGATACTGCCAACGAATAGTACTCGTTTTGTACCGAAATGTACCACAAAAATTTCGTTTCGTACCAAAATCCTTATACCAGATATCGTATACCAAAATACCGGGTTCCAGTGAAACGATAAAACCCCGACAATCGAATTTCGACGTTTTTATGATGTCATCGAATTGTACTCGTTTTGTACCGAAATGTACCACAAAAATTTCGTTTTGTACCAAAATCGTTATACCAGATATCGTATACCAAAATACCGGGTTCCAGTGAAACGTTATTTTCGAAATTCGAAAATTGAGGTTCTGATACTGCCAACAATTAGTACTCGTTTTGTACCGAAATGTACCACAAAAATTTCGTTTTGTACCAAGTTCCTTATACCAGATATCGTATACCAAAATACCGGGTTCCAGTGAAATGGTATTTTCGAAATTCGAAAATTGAGGTTCTGATACTGCCACCGAATAGTACTCGTTTTGTACCGAAATGTACCACAAAAATTTCGTTTTGTACCAAGTTCCTTATTCCAGATATCGTATACCAAAATACCGGGTTCCACTGAAATGGTATTCTCGAAATTCGAAAATTGAGGTTCTGATACTGCCACCGAATAGTACTCGTTTTGTACCGAAATGTACCACAAAAATTTCGTTTTGTACCAAGTTCCTTATACCAGATATCGTATACCAAAATACCGGGTTCCAGTGAAACGATAAAACCCCGACAATCGAATTTCGACGTTTTTATGATGTCATCGAATTGTACTCGTTTTGTACCGAAATGTACCACAAAAATTTCGTTTTGTACCAAAATCCTTATACCAGATATCGTATACCAAAATACCGGGTTGCAGTGAAATGGAATTTTCGAAATTCGAAAATTGAGGTTCTGATACTGCCACCGAATAGTACTCGTTTTGTACCGAAATGTACCACAAAAATTTCGTTTTGTACCAAGTTCCTTATTCCAGATATCGTATACCAAAATACCGGGTTCCAGTGAAACGATAAAACCTCACAATAGAATTTCGACGTTTTTATGATGTCGTCGAATTGTACTCGTTTTGTACCGAAATGTACCACAAAAATTTCATTTAGTACCAAAATCCTTATACCAGATACCATATACCAAATACCGGGTTCCACTGAAATGGTATTTTCGAAATTCGAAAATTGAGGTTCTGATACTGCCACCGAATTGTACTCGTTTTGTACCGAAATGTACCACAAAAATTTCGTTTTGTACCAAGTTCCTTATTCCAGATATCGTATACCAAAATACCGGGTTCCACTGAAATGGTATTCTCGAAATTCGAAAATTGAGGTTCTGATACTGCCACCGAATAGTACTCGTTTTGTACCGAAATGTACCACAAAAATTTCGTTTTGTACCAAGTTCCTTATACCAGATATCGTATACCAAAATACCGGGTTCCAGTGAAACGATAAAACCCCGACAATCGAATTTCGACGTTTTTATGATGTCATCGAATTGTACTCGTTTTGTACCGAAATGTACCACAAAAATTTCGTTTTGTACCAAAATCCTTATACCAGATATCGTATACCAAAATACCGGGTTGCAGTGAAATGGAATTTTCGAAATTCGAAAATTGAGGTTCTGATACTGCCACCGAATAGTACTCGTTTTGTACCGAAATGTACCACAAAAATTTCGTTTTGTACCAAGTTCCTTATTCCAGATATCGTATACCAAAATACCGGGTTCCAGTGAAACGATAAAACCTCACAATAGAATTTCGACGTTTTTATGATGTCGTCGAATTGTACTCGTTTTGTACCGAAATGTAGCACAAAAATTTCATTTTGTACCAAAATCCTTATACCAGATACCATATACCAAATACCGGGTTCCACTGAAATGGTATTTTCGAAATTCGAAAATTGAGGTTCTGATACTGCCACCGAATTGTACTCGTTTTGTACCGAAATGTACCACAAAAATTTCGTTTTGTACCAAAATCCTTATACCAGATATCGTATACAAAAATAAGGTCAAGTGCCCATATTTCGGATACTTAATTTCAAATTAGATTTTCAGTACCTAAATGTAAACAAAATAAGCCATAAATGTGTTGATAAACATTGAACATATATTTATTTATGTTTCTGAAAGTTATATTAACATATATAAGAAATACTTGGTATATTTTATGAAACAAAGAATTGTATGCATATTTTTAGTCTGACAAAAAGGTTGCCTAATGTCGGATAGGGTATTTCCTAATTTCGGATAGGGTTACTAATGAGTATTTGGAAAGGGTGCACAATTTCGGATAGTCGTAATTATGTACCCGTGTAGCATCCGAAATTAGGAAACCCAGTCGCTTATTCAATATGGCGATTCTGTGCGTTCCCCCTCTGAAATAATGTGACTGAAACTACGTAATAATGTTTGCTGAATCTCTCAAGATTATATAAAATTTAGACAGAAGTGAGTAAATACTAATCTTCTAGTTGTAGGCCTTAAGTTTGGATGGTGAAATATTACATCAAAACTCCGGAAAAATCAGAAATATCAGCCACACACTAAAGAAACATTGCTCAAGGTCACGCACAAGGGTGAAACTGGGGGACGAAGTAGCGTGTTAGTTGGCACTATCTGCACTTCGGCGCTGCTGTTTTAAGGTGGAAATTTCTTGGTATCCGAAATTAGGAACCTATCCGAAATATGGGCACTTGACCCTACCGGGTTCCAGTGAAATGGTATTTTCGAAATTCGAAAATTGAGGTTCTGATACTGCCAACGAATAGTACTCGTTTTGTACCGAAATGTACCACAAAAATTTCGTTTCGTACCAAAATCCTTATACCAGATATCGTATACCAAAATACCGGGTTCCAGTGAAACGATAAAACCCCGACAATCGAATTTCGACGTTTTTATGATGTCATCGAATTGTACTCGTTTTGTACCGAAATGTACCACAAAAATTTCGTTTTGTACCAAAATCGTTATACCAGATATCGTATACCAAAATACCGGGTTCCAGTGAAACGTTATTTTCGAAATTCGAAAATTGAGGTTCTGATACTGCCAACAATTAGTACTCGTTTTGTACCGAAATGTACCACAAAAATTTCGTTTTGTACCAAGTTCCTTATACCAGATATCGTATACCAAAATACCGGGTTCCAGTGAAATGGTATTTTCGAAATTCGAAAATTGAGGTTCTGATACTGCCACCGAATAGTACTCGTTTTGTACCGAAATGTACCACAAAAATTTCGTTTTGTACCAAGTTCCTTATTCCAGATATCGTATACCAAAATACCGGGTTCCACTGAAATGGTATTCTCGAAATTCGAAAATTGAGGTTCTGATACTGCCACCGAATAGTACTCGTTTTGTACCGAAATGTACCACAAAAATTTCGTTTTGTACCAAGTTCCTTATACCAGATATCGTATACCAAAATACCGGGTTCCAGTGAAACGATAAAACCCCGACAATCGAATTTCGACGTTTTTATGATGTCATCGAATTGTACTCGTTTTGTACCGAAATGTACCACAAAAATTTCGTTTTGTACCAAAATCCTTATACCAGATATCGTATACCAAAATACCGGGTTCCAGTGAAACGATAAAACCCCGACAATCGAATTTCGACGTTTTTATGATGTCATCGAATTGTACTCGTTTTGTACCGAAATGTACCACAAAAATTTCGTTTTGTACCAAAATCCTTATACCAGATATCGTATACCAAAATACCGGGTTGCAGTGAAATGGAATTTTCGAAATTCGAAAATTGAGGTTCTGATACTGCCACCGAATAGTACTCGTTTTGTACCGAAATGTACCACAAAAATTTCGTTTTGTACCAAGTTCCTTATTCCAGATATCGTATACCAAAATACCGGGTTCCAGTGAAACGATAAAACCTCACAATAGAATTTCGACGTTTTTATGATGTCGTCGAATTGTACTCGTTTTGTACCGAAATGTAGCACAAAAATTTCATTTAGTACCAAAATCCTTATACCAGATACCATATACCAAATACCGGGTTCCACTGAAATGGTATTTTCGAAATTCGAAAATTGAGGTTCTGATACTGCCACCGAATTGTACTCGTTTTGTACCGAAATGTACCACAAAAATTTCGTTTTGTACCAAAATCCTTATACCAGATATCGTATACAAAAATAAGGTCAAGTGCCCATATTTCGGATACTTAATTTCAAATTAGATTTTCAGTACCTAAATGTAAACAAAATAAGCCATAAATGTGTTGATAAACATTGAACATATATTTATTTATGTTTCTGAAAGTTATATTAACATATATAAGAAATACTTGGTATATTTTATGAAACAAAGAATTGTATGCATATTTTTAGTCTGACAAAAAGGTTGCCTAATGTCGGATAGGGTATTTCCTAATTTCGGATAGGGTTACTAATGAGTATTTGGAAAGGGTGCACAATTTCGGATAGTCGTAATTATGTACCCGTGTAGCATCCGAAATTAGGAAACCCAGTCGCTTATTCAATATGGCGATTCTGTGCGTTCCCCCTCTGAAATAATGTGACTGAAACTACGTAATAATGTTTGCTGAATCTCTCAAGATTATATAAAATTTAGACAGAAGTGAGTAAATACTAATCTTCTAGTTGTAGGCCTTAAGTTTGGATGGTGAAATATTACATCAAAACTCCGGAAAAATCAGAAATATCAGCCACACACTAAAGAAACATTGCTCAAGGTCACGCACAAGGGTGAAACTGGGGGACGAAGTAGCGTGTTAGTTGGCACTATCTGCACTTCGGCGCTGCTGTTTTAAGGTGGAAATTTCTTGGTATCCGAAATTAGGAACCTATCCGAAATATGGGCACTTGACCCTACCGGGTTCCAGTGAAATGGTATTTTCGAAATTCGAAAATTGAGGTTCTGATACTGCCAACGAATAGTACTCGTTTTGTACCGAAATGTACCACAAAAATTTCGTTTCGTACCAAAATCCTTATACCAGATATCGTATACCAAAATACCGGGTTCCAGTGAAACGATAAAACCCCGACAATCGAATTTCGACGTTTTTATGATGTCATCGAATTGTACTCGTTTTGTACCGAAATGTACCACAAAAATTTCGTTTTGTACCAAAATCGTTATACCAGATATCGTATACCAAAATACCGGGTTCCAGTGAAACGTTATTTTCGAAATTCGAAAATTGAGGTTCTGATACTGCCAACAATTAGTACTCGTTTTGTACCGAAATGTACCACAAAAATTTCGTTTTGTACCAAGTTCCTTATACCAGATATCGTATACCAAAATACCGGGTTCCAGTGAAATGGTATTTTCGAAATTCGAAAATTGAGGTTCTGATACTGCCACCGAATAGTACTCGTTTTGTACCGAAATGTACCACAAAAATTTCGTTTTGTACCAAGTTCCTTATTCCAGATATCGTATACCAAAATACCGGGTTCCACTGAAATGGTATTCTCGAAATTCGAAAATTGAGGTTCTGATACTGCCACCGAATAGTACTCGTTTTGTACCGAAATGTACCACAAAAATTTCGTTTTGTACCAAGTTCCTTATACCAGATATCGTATACCAAAATACCGGGTTCCAGTGAAACGATAAAACCCCGACAATCGAATTTCGACGTTTTTATGATGTCATCGAATTGTACTCGTTTTGTACCGAAATGTACCACAAAAATTTCGTTTTGTACCAAAATCCTTATACCAGATATCGTATACCAAAATACCGGGTTCCAGTGAAACGATAAAACCCCGACAATCGAATTTCGACGTTTTTATGATGTCATCGAATTGTACTCGTTTTGTACCGAAATGTACCACAAAAATTTCGTTTTGTACCAAAATCCTTATACCAGATATCGTATACCAAAATACCGGGTTGCAGTGAAATGGAATTTTCGAAATTCGAAAATTGAGGTTCTGATACTGCCACCGAATAGTACTCGTTTTGTACCGAAATGTACCACAAAAATTTCGTTTTGTACCAAGTTCCTTATTCCAGATATCGTATACCAAAATACCGGGTTCCAGTGAAACGATAAAACCTCACAATAGAATTTCGACGTTTTTATGATGTCGTCGAATTGTACTCGTTTTGTACCGAAATGTAGCACAAAAATTTCATTTAGTACCAAAATCCTTATACCAGATACCATATACCAAATACCGGGTTCCACTGAAATGGTATTTTCGAAATTCGAAAATTGAGGTTCTGATACTGCCACCGAATTGTACTCGTTTTGTACCGAAATGTACCACAAAAATTTCGTTTTGTACCAAAATCCTTATACCAGATATCGTATACAAAAATAAGGTCAAGTGCCCATATTTCGGATACTTAATTTCAAATTAGATTTTCAGTACCTAAATGTAAACAAAATAAGCCATAAATGTGTTGATAAACATTGAACATATATTTATTTATGTTTCTGAAAGTTATATTAACATATATAAGAAATACTTGGTATATTTTATGAAACAAAGAATTGTATGCATATTTTTAGTCTGACAAAAAGGTTGCCTAATGTCGGATAGGGTATTTCCTAATTTCGGATAGGGTTACTAATGAGTATTTGGAAAGGGTGCACAATTTCGGATAGTCGTAATTATGTACCCGTGTAGCATCCGAAATTAGGAAACCCAGTCGCTTATTCAATATGGCGATTCTGTGCGTTCCCCCTCTGAAATAATGTGACTGAAACTACGTAATAATGTTTGCTGAATCTCTCAAGATTATATAAAATTTAGACAGAAGTGAGTAAATACTAATCTTCTAGTTGTAGGCCTTAAGTTTGGATGGTGAAATATTACATCAAAACTCCGGAAAAATCAGAAATATCAGCCACACACTAAAGAAACATTGCTCAAGGTCACGCACAAGGGTGAAACTGGGGGACGAAGTAGCGTGTTAGTTGGCACTATCTGCACTTCGGCGCTGCTGTTTTAAGGTGGAAATTTCTTGGTATCCGAAATTAGGAACCTATCCGAAATATGGGCACTTGACCCTACCGGGTTCCAGTGAAATGGTATTTTCGAAATTCGAAAATTGAGGTTCTGATACTGCCAACGAATAGTACTCGTTTTGTACCGAAATGTACCACAAAAATTTCGTTTCGTACCAAAATCCTTATACCAGATATCGTATACCAAAATACCGGGTTCCAGTGAAACGATAAAACCCCGACAATCGAATTTCGACGTTTTTATGATGTCATCGAATTGTACTCGTTTTGTACCGAAATGTACCACAAAAATTTCGTTTTGTACCAAAATCGTTATACCAGATATCGTATACCAAAATACCGGGTTCCAGTGAAACGTTATTTTCGAAATTCGAAAATTGAGGTTCTGATACTGCCAACAATTAGTACTCGTTTTGTACCGAAATGTACCACAAAAATTTCGTTTTGTACCAAGTTCCTTATACCAGATATCGTATACCAAAATACCGGGTTCCAGTGAAATGGTATTTTCGAAATTCGAAAATTGAGGTTCTGATACTGCCACCGAATAGTACTCGTTTTGTACCGAAATGTACCACAAAAATTTCGTTTTGTACCAAGTTCCTTATTCCAGATATCGTATACCAAAATACCGGGTTCCACTGAAATGGTATTCTCGAAATTCGAAAATTGAGGTTCTGATACTGCCACCGAATAGTACTCGTTTTGTACCGAAATGTACCACAAAAATTTCGTTTTGTACCAAGTTCCTTATACCAGATATCGTATACCAAAATACCGGGTTCCAGTGAAACGATAAAACCCCGACAATCGAATTTCGACGTTTTTATGATGTCATCGAATTGTACTCGTTTTGTACCGAAATGTACCACAAAAATTTCGTTTTGTACCAAAATCCTTATACCAGATATCGTATACCAAAATACCGGGTTCCAGTGAAACGATAAAACCCCGACAATCGAATTTCGACGTTTTTATGATGTCATCGAATTGTACTCGTTTTGTACCGAAATGTACCACAAAAATTTCGTTTTGTACCAAAATCCTTATACCAGATATCGTATACCAAAATACCGGGTTGCAGTGAAATGGAATTTTCGAAATTCGAAAATTGAGGTTCTGATACTGCCACCGAATAGTACTCGTTTTGTACCGAAATGTACCACAAAAATTTCGTTTTGTACCAAGTTCCTTATTCCAGATATCGTATACCAAAATACCGGGTTCCAGTGAAACGATAAAACCTCACAATAGAATTTCGACGTTTTTATGATGTCGTCGAATTGTACTCGTTTTGTACCGAAATGTAGCACAAAAATTTCATTTAGTACCAAAATCCTTATACCAGATACCATATACCAAATACCGGGTTCCACTGAAATGGTATTTTCGAAATTCGAAAATTGAGGTTCTGATACTGCCACCGAATTGTACTCGTTTTGTACCGAAATGTACCACAAAAATTTCGTTTTGTACCAAAATCCTTATACCAGATATCGTATACAAAAATAAGGTCAAGTGCCCATATTTCGGATACTTAATTTCAAATTAGATTTTCAGTACCTAAATGTAAACAAAATAAGCCATAAATGTGTTGATAAACATTGAACATATATTTATTTATGTTTCTGAAAGTTATATTAACATATATAAGAAATACTTGGTATATTTTATGAAACAAAGAATTGTATGCATATTTTTAGTCTGACAAAAAGGTTGCCTAATGTCGGATAGGGTATTTCCTAATTTCGGATAGGGTTACTAATGAGTATTTGGAAAGGGTGCACAATTTCGGATAGTCGTAATTATGTACCCGTGTAGCATCCGAAATTAGGAAACCCAGTCGCTTATTCAATATGGCGATTCTGTGCGTTCCCCCTCTGAAATAATGTGACTGAAACTACGTAATAATGTTTGCTGAATCTCTCAAGATTATATAAAATTTAGACAGAAGTGAGTAAATACTAATCTTCTAGTTGTAGGCCTTAAGTTTGGATGGTGAAATATTACATCAAAACTCCGGAAAAATCAGAAATATCAGCCACACACTAAAGAAACATTGCTCAAGGTCACGCACAAGGGTGAAACTGGGGGACGAAGTAGCGTGTTAGTTGGCACTATCTGCACTTCGGCGCTGCTGTTTTAAGGTGGAAATTTCTTGGTATCCGAAATTAGGAACCTATCCGAAATATGGGCACTTGACCCTACCGGGTTCCAGTGAAATGGTATTTTCGAAATTCGAAAATTGAGGTTCTGATACTGCCAACGAATAGTACTCGTTTTGTACCGAAATGTACCACAAAAATTTCGTTTCGTACCAAAATCCTTATACCAGATATCGTATACCAAAATACCGGGTTCCAGTGAAACGATAAAACCCCGACAATCGAATTTCGACGTTTTTATGATGTCATCGAATTGTACTCGTTTTGTACCGAAATGTACCACAAAAATTTCGTTTTGTACCAAAATCGTTATACCAGATATCGTATACCAAAATACCGGGTTCCAGTGAAACGTTATTTTCGAAATTCGAAAATTGAGGTTCTGATACTGCCAACAATTAGTACTCGTTTTGTACCGAAATGTACCACAAAAATTTCGTTTTGTACCAAGTTCCTTATACCAGATATCGTATACCAAAATACCGGGTTCCAGTGAAACGATAAAACCCCGACAATCGAATTTCGACGTTTTTATGATGTCATCGAATTGTACTCGTTTTGTACCGAAATGTACCACAAAAATTTCGTTTTGTACCAAAATCCTTATACCAGATATCGTATACCAAAATACCGGGTTGCAGTGAAATGGAATTTTCGAAATTCGAAAATTGAGGTTCTGATACTGCCACCGAATAGTACTCGTTTTGTACCGAAATGTACCACAAAAATTTCGTTTTGTACCAAGTTCCTTATTCCAGATATCGTATACCAAAATACCGGGTTCCAGTGAAACGATAAAACCTCACAATAGAATTTCGACGTTTTTATGATGTCGTCGAATTGTACTCGTTTTGTACCGAAATGTAGCACAAAAATTTCATTTAGTACCAAAATCCTTATACCAGATACCATATACCAAATACCGGGTTCCACTGAAATGGTATTTTCGAAATTCGAAAATTGAGGTTCTGATACTGCCACCGAATTGTACTCGTTTTGTACCGAAATGTACCACAAAAATTTCGTTTTGTACCAAAATCCTTATACCAGATATCGTATACAAAAATAAGGTCAAGTGCCCATATTTCGGATACTTAATTTCAAATTAGATTTTCAGTACCTAAATGTAAACAAAATAAGCCATAAATGTGTTGATAAACATTGAACATATATTTATTTATGTTTCTGAAAGTTATATTAACATATATAAGAAATACTTGGTATATTTTATGAAACAAAGAATTGTATGCATATTTTTAGTCTGACAAAAAGGTTGCCTAATGTCGGATAGGGTATTTCCTAATTTCGGATAGGGTTACTAATGAGTATTTGGAAAGGGTGCACAATTTCGGATAGTCGTAATTATGTACCCGTGTAGCATCCGAAATTAGGAAACCCAGTCGCTTATTCAATATGGCGATTCTGTGCGTTCCCCCTCTGAAATAATGTGACTGAAACTACGTAATAATGTTTGCTGAATCTCTCAAGATTATATAAAATTTAGACAGAAGTGAGTAAATACTAATCTTCTAGTTGTAGGCCTTAAGTTTGGATGGTGAAATATTACATCAAAACTCCGGAAAAATCAGAAATATCAGCCACACACTAAAGAAACATTGCTCAAGGTCACGCACAAGGGTGAAACTGGGGGACGAAGTAGCGTGTTAGTTGGCACTATCTGCACTTCGGCGCTGCTGTTTTAAGGTGGAAATTTCTTGGTATCCGAAATTAGGAACCTATCCGAAATATGGGCACTTGACCCTACCGGGTTCCAGTGAAATGGTATTTTCGAAATTCGAAAATTGAGGTTCTGATACTGCCAACGAATAGTACTCGTTTTGTACCGAAATGTACCACAAAAATTTCGTTTCGTACCAAAATCCTTATACCAGATATCGTATACCAAAATACCGGGTTCCAGTGAAACGATAAAACCCCGACAATCGAATTTCGACGTTTTTATGATGTCATCGAATTGTACTCGTTTTGTACCGAAATGTACCACAAAAATTTCGTTTTGTACCAAAATCGTTATACCAGATATCGTATACCAAAATACCGGGTTCCAGTGAAACGTTATTTTCGAAATTCGAAAATTGAGGTTCTGATACTGCCAACAATTAGTACTCGTTTTGTACCGAAATGTACCACAAAAATTTCGTTTTGTACCAAGTTCCTTATACCAGATATCGTATACCAAAATACCGGGTTCCAGTGAAACGATAAAACCCCGACAATCGAATTTCGACGTTTTTATGATGTCATCGAATTGTACTCGTTTTGTACCGAAATGTACCACAAAAATTTCGTTTTGTACCAAAATCCTTATACCAGATATCGTATACCAAAATACCGGGTTGCAGTGAAATGGAATTTTCGAAATTCGAAAATTGAGGTTCTGATACTGCCACCGAATAGTACTCGTTTTGTACCGAAATGTACCACAAAAATTTCGTTTTGTACCAAAATCCTTATACCAGATATCGTATACCAAAATACCGGGTTCCAGTGAAACGATAAAACCCCGACAATCGAATTTCGACGTTTTTATGATGTCATCGAATTGTACTCGTTTTGTACCGAAATGTACCACAAAAATTTCGTTTTGTACCAAAATCCTTATACCAGATATCGTATACCAAAATACCGGGTTGCAGTGAAATGGAATTTTCGAAATTCGAAAATTGAGGTTCTGATACTGCCACCGAATAGTACTCGTTTTGTACCGAAATGTACCACAAAAATTTCGTTTTGTACCAAGTTCCTTATTCCAGATATCGTATACCAAAATACCGGGTTCCAGTGAAACGATAAAACCTCACAATAGAATTTCGACGTTTTTATGATGTCGTCGAATTGTACTCGTTTTGTACCGAAATGTAGCACAAAAATTTCATTTAGTACCAAAATCCTTATACCAGATACCATATACCAAATACCGGGTTCCACTGAAATGGTATTTTCGAAATTCGAAAATTGAGGTTCTGATACTGCCACCGAATTGTACTCGTTTTGTACCGAAATGTACCACAAAAATTTCGTTTTGTACCAAAATCCTTATACCAGATATCGTATACAAAAATAAGGTCAAGTGCCCATATTTCGGATACTTAATTTCAAATTAGATTTTCAGTACCTAAATGTAAACAAAATAAGCCATAAATGTGTTGATAAACATTGAACATATATTTATTTATGTTTCTGAAAGTTATATTAACATATATAAGAAATACTTGGTATATTTTATGAAACAAAGAATTGTATGCATATTTTTAGTCTGACAAAAAGGTTGCCTAATGTCGGATAGGGTATTTCCTAATTTCGGATAGGGTTACTAATGAGTATTTGGAAAGGGTGCACAATTTCGGATAGTCGTAATTATGTACCCGTGTAGCATCCGAAATTAGGAAACCCAGTCGCTTATTCAATATGGCGATTCTGTGCGTTCCCCCTCTGAAATAATGTGACTGAAACTACGTAATAATGTTTGCTGAATCTCTCAAGATTATATAAAATTTAGACAGAAGTGAGTAAATACTAATCTTCTAGTTGTAGGCCTTAAGTTTGGATGGTGAAATATTACATCAAAACTCCGGAAAAATCAGAAATATCAGCCACACACTAAAGAAACATTGCTCAAGGTCACGCACAAGGGTGAAACTGGGGGACGAAGTAGCGTGTTAGTTGGCACTATCTGCACTTCGGCGCTGCTGTTTTAAGGTGGAAATTTCTTGGTATCCGAAATTAGGAACCTATCCGAAATATGGGCACTTGACCCTACCGGGTTCCAGTGAAATGGTATTTTCGAAATTCGAAAATTGAGGTTCTGATACTGCCAACGAATAGTACTCGTTTTGTACCGAAATGTACCACAAAAATTTCGTTTCGTACCAAAATCCTTATACCAGATATCGTATACCAAAATACCGGGTTCCAGTGAAACGATAAAACCCCGACAATCGAATTTCGACGTTTTTATGATGTCATCGAATTGTACTCGTTTTGTACCGAAATGTACCACAAAAATTTCGTTTTGTACCAAAATCGTTATACCAGATATCGTATACCAAAATACCGGGTTCCAGTGAAACGTTATTTTCGAAATTCGAAAATTGAGGTTCTGATACTGCCAACAATTAGTACTCGTTTTGTACCGAAATGTACCACAAAAATTTCGTTTTGTACCAAGTTCCTTATACCAGATATCGTATACCAAAATACCGGGTTCCAGTGAAACGATAAAACCCCGACAATCGAATTTCGACGTTTTTATGATGTCATCGAATTGTACTCGTTTTGTACCGAAATGTACCACAAAAATTTCGTTTTGTACCAAAATCCTTATACCAGATATCGTATACCAAAATACCGGGTTGCAGTGAAATGGAATTTTCGAAATTCGAAAATTGAGGTTCTGATACTGCCACCGAATAGTACTCGTTTTGTACCGAAATGTACCACAAAAATTTCGTTTTGTACCAAGTTCCTTATTCCAGATATCGTATACCAAAATACCGGGTTCCAGTGAAACGATAAAACCTCACAATAGAATTTCGACGTTTTTATGATGTCGTCGAATTGTACTCGTTTTGTACCGAAATGTAGCACAAAAATTTCATTTAGTACCAAAATCCTTATACCAGATACCATATACCAAATACCGGGTTCCACTGAAATGGTATTTTCGAAATTCGAAAATTGAGGTTCTGATACTGCCACCGAATTGTACTCGTTTTGTACCGAAATGTACCACAAAAATTTCGTTTTGTACCAAAATCCTTATACCAGATATCGTATACAAAAATAAGGTCAAGTGCCCATATTTCGGATACTTAATTTCAAATTAGATTTTCAGTACCTAAATGTAAACAAAATAAGCCATAAATGTGTTGATAAACATTGAACATATATTTATTTATGTTTCTGAAAGTTATATTAACATATATAAGAAATACTTGGTATATTTTATGAAACAAAGAATTGTATGCATATTTTTAGTCTGACAAAAAGGTTGCCTAATGTCGGATAGGGTATTTCCTAATTTCGGATAGGGTTACTAATGAGTATTTGGAAAGGGTGCACAATTTCGGATAGTCGTAATTATGTACCCGTGTAGCATCCGAAATTAGGAAACCCAGTCGCTTATTCAATATGGCGATTCTGTGCGTTCCCCCTCTGAAATAATGTGACTGAAACTACGTAATAATGTTTGCTGAATCTCTCAAGATTATATAAAATTTAGACAGAAGTGAGTAAATACTAATCTTCTAGTTGTAGGCCTTAAGTTTGGATGGTGAAATATTACATCAAAACTCCGGAAAAATCAGAAATATCAGCCACACACTAAAGAAACATTGCTCAAGGTCACGCACAAGGGTGAAACTGGGGGACGAAGTAGCGTGTTAGTTGGCACTATCTGCACTTCGGCGCTGCTGTTTTAAGGTGGAAATTTCTTGGTATCCGAAATTAGGAACCTATCCGAAATATGGGCACTTGACCCTACCGGGTTCCAGTGAAATGGTATTTTCGAAATTCGAAAATTGAGGTTCTGATACTGCCAACGAATAGTACTCGTTTTGTACCGAAATGTACCACAAAAATTTCGTTTCGTACCAAAATCCTTATACCAGATATCGTATACCAAAATACCGGGTTCCAGTGAAACGATAAAACCCCGACAATCGAATTTCGACGTTTTTATGATGTCATCGAATTGTACTCGTTTTGTACCGAAATGTACCACAAAAATTTCGTTTTGTACCAAAATCGTTATACCAGATATCGTATACCAAAATACCGGGTTCCAGTGAAACGTTATTTTCGAAATTCGAAAATTGAGGTTCTGATACTGCCAACAATTAGTACTCGTTTTGTACCGAAATGTACCACAAAAATTTCGTTTTGTACCAAGTTCCTTATACCAGATATCGTATACCAAAATACCGGGTTCCAGTGAAACGATAAAACCCCGACAATCGAATTTCGACGTTTTTATGATGTCATCGAATTGTACTCGTTTTGTACCGAAATGTACCACAAAAATTTCGTTTTGTACCAAAATCCTTATACCAGATATCGTATACCAAAATACCGGGTTGCAGTGAAATGGAATTTTCGAAATTCGAAAATTGAGGTTCTGATACTGCCACCGAATAGTACTCGTTTTGTACCGAAATGTACCACAAAAATTTCGTTTTGTACCAAGTTCCTTATTCCAGATATCGTATACCAAAATACCGGGTTCCAGTGAAACGATAAAACCTCACAATAGAATTTCGACGTTTTTATGATGTCGTCGAATTGTACTCGTTTTGTACCGAAATGTACCACAAAAATTTCGTTTTGTACCAAAATCGTTATACCAGATATCGTATACCAAAATACCGGGTTGCAGTGAAATGGAATTTTCGAAATTCGAAAATTGAGGTTCTGATACTGCCACCGAATAGTACTCGTTTTGTACCGAAATGTACCACAAAAATTTCGTTTCGTACCAAAATCCTTATACCAGATATCGTATACCAAAATACCGGGTTCCAGTGAAACGATAAAACCCCGACAATCGAATTTCGACGTTTTTATGATGTCATCGAATTGTACTCGTTTTGTACCGAAATGTACCACAAAAATTTCGTTTTGTACCAAAATCGTTATACCAGATATCGTATACCAAAATACCGGGTTCCAGTGAAACGTTATTTTCGAAATTCGAAAATTGAGGTTCTGATACTGCCAACAATTAGTACTCGTTTTGTACCGAAATGTACCACAAAAATTTCGTTTTGTACCAAGTTCCTTATACCAGATATCGTATACCAAAATACCGGGTTCCAGTGAAACGATAAAACCCCGACAATCGAATTTCGACGTTTTTATGATGTCATCGAATTGTACTCGTTTTGTACCGAAATGTACCACAAAAATTTCGTTTTGTACCAAAATCCTTATACCAGATATCGTATACCAAAATACCGGGTTGCAGTGAAATGGAATTTTCGAAATTCGAAAATTGAGGTTCTGATACTGCCACCGAATAGTACTCGTTTTGTACCGAAATGTACCACAAAAATTTCGTTTTGTACCAAGTTCCTTATTCCAGATATCGTATACCAAAATACCGGGTTCCAGTGAAACGATAAAACCTCACAATAGAATTTCGACGTTTTTATGATGTCGTCGAATTGTACTCGTTTTGTACCGAAATGTAGCACAAAAATTTCATTTAGTACCAAAATCCTTATACCAGATACCATATACCAAATACCGGGTTCCACTGAAATGGTATTTTCGAAATTCGAAAATTGAGGTTCTGATACTGCCACCGAATTGTACTCGTTTTGTACCGAAATGTACCACAAAAATTTCGTTTTGTACCAAAATCCTTATACCAGATATCGTATACAAAAATAAGGTCAAGTGCCCATATTTCGGATACTTAATTTCAAATTAGATTTTCAGTACCTAAATGTAAACAAAATAAGCCATAAATGTGTTGATAAACATTGAACATATATTTATTTATGTTTCTGAAAGTTATATTAACATATATAAGAAATACTTGGTATATTTTATGAAACAAAGAATTGTATGCATATTTTTAGTCTGACAAAAAGGTTGCCTAATGTCGGATAGGGTATTTCCTAATTTCGGATAGGGTTACTAATGAGTATTTGGAAAGGGTGCACAATTTCGGATAGTCGTAATTATGTACCCGTGTAGCATCCGAAATTAGGAAACCCAGTCGCTTATTCAATATGGCGATTCTGTGCGTTCCCCCTCTGAAATAATGTGACTGAAACTACGTAATAATGTTTGCTGAATCTCTCAAGATTATATAAAATTTAGACAGAAGTGAGTAAATACTAATCTTCTAGTTGTAGGCCTTAAGTTTGGATGGTGAAATATTACATCAAAACTCCGGAAAAATCAGAAATATCAGCCACACACTAAAGAAACATTGCTCAAGGTCACGCACAAGGGTGAAACTGGGGGACGAAGTAGCGTGTTAGTTGGCACTATCTGCACTTCGGCGCTGCTGTTTTAAGGTGGAAATTTCTTGGTATCCGAAATTAGGAACCTATCCGAAATATGGGCACTTGACCCTACCGGGTTCCAGTGAAATGGTATTTTCGAAATTCGAAAATTGAGGTTCTGATACTGCCAACGAATAGTACTCGTTTTGTACCGAAATGTACCACAAAAATTTCGTTTCGTACCAAAATCCTTATACCAGATATCGTATACCAAAATACCGGGTTCCAGTGAAACGATAAAACCCCGACAATCGAATTTCGACGTTTTTATGATGTCATCGAATTGTACTCGTTTTGTACCGAAATGTACCACAAAAATTTCGTTTTGTACCAAAATCGTTATACCAGATATCGTATACCAAAATACCGGGTTCCAGTGAAACGTTATTTTCGAAATTCGAAAATTGAGGTTCTGATACTGCCAACAATTAGTACTCGTTTTGTACCGAAATGTACCACAAAAATTTCGTTTTGTACCAAGTTCCTTATACCAGATATCGTATACCAAAATACCGGGTTCCAGTGAAACGATAAAACCCCGACAATCGAATTTCGACGTTTTTATGATGTCATCGAATTGTACTCGTTTTGTACCGAAATGTACCACAAAAATTTCGTTTTGTACCAAAATCCTTATACCAGATATCGTATACCAAAATACCGGGTTGCAGTGAAATGGAATTTTCGAAATTCGAAAATTGAGGTTCTGATACTGCCACCGAATAGTACTCGTTTTGTACCGAAATGTACCACAAAAATTTCGTTTTGTACCAAGTTCCTTATTCCAGATATCGTATACCAAAATACCGGGTTCCAGTGAAACGATAAAACCTCACAATAGAATTTCGACGTTTTTATGATGTCGTCGAATTGTACTCGTTTTGTACCGAAATGTAGCACAAAAATTTCATTTAGTACCAAAATCCTTATACCAGATACCATATACCAAATACCGGGTTCCACTGAAATGGTATTTTCGAAATTCGAAAATTGAGGTTCTGATACTGCCACCGAATTGTACTCGTTTTGTACCGAAATGTACCACAAAAATTTCGTTTTGTACCAAAATCCTTATACCAGATATCGTATACAAAAATAAGGTCAAGTGCCCATATTTCGGATACTTAATTTCAAATTAGATTTTCAGTACCTAAATGTAAACAAAATAAGCCATAAATGTGTTGATAAACATTGAACATATATTTATTTATGTTTCTGAAAGTTATATTAACATATATAAGAAATACTTGGTATATTTTATGAAACAAAGAATTGTATGCATATTTTTAGTCTGACAAAAAGGTTGCCTAATGTCGGATAGGGTATTTCCTAATTTCGGATAGGGTTACTAATGAGTATTTGGAAAGGGTGCACAATTTCGGATAGTCGTAATTATGTACCCGTGTAGCATCCGAAATTAGGAAACCCAGTCGCTTATTCAATATGGCGATTCTGTGCGTTCCCCCTCTGAAATAATGTGACTGAAACTACGTAATAATGTTTGCTGAATCTCTCAAGATTATATAAAATTTAGACAGAAGTGAGTAAATACTAATCTTCTAGTTGTAGGCCTTAAGTTTGGATGGTGAAATATTACATCAAAACTCCGGAAAAATCAGAAATATCAGCCACACACTAAAGAAACATTGCTCAAGGTCACGCACAAGGGTGAAACTGGGGGACGAAGTAGCGTGTTAGTTGGCACTATCTGCACTTCGGCGCTGCTGTTTTAAGGTGGAAATTTCTTGGTATCCGAAATTAGGAACCTATCCGAAATATGGGCACTTGACCCTACCGGGTTCCAGTGAAATGGTATTTTCGAAATTCGAAAATTGAGGTTCTGATACTGCCAACGAATAGTACTCGTTTTGTACCGAAATGTACCACAAAAATTTCGTTTCGTACCAAAATCCTTATACCAGATATCGTATACCAAAATACCGGGTTCCAGTGAAACGATAAAACCCCGACAATCGAATTTCGACGTTTTTATGATGTCATCGAATTGTACTCGTTTTGTACCGAAATGTACCACAAAAATTTCGTTTTGTACCAAAATCGTTATACCAGATATCGTATACCAAAATACCGGGTTCCAGTGAAACGTTATTTTCGAAATTCGAAAATTGAGGTTCTGATACTGCCAACAATTAGTACTCGTTTTGTACCGAAATGTACCACAAAAATTTCGTTTTGTACCAAGTTCCTTATACCAGATATCGTATACCAAAATACCGGGTTCCAGTGAAACGATAAAACCCCGACAATCGAATTTCGACGTTTTTATGATGTCATCGAATTGTACTCGTTTTGTACCGAAATGTACCACAAAAATTTCGTTTTGTACCAAAATCCTTATACCAGATATCGTATACCAAAATACCGGGTTGCAGTGAAATGGAATTTTCGAAATTCGAAAATTGAGGTTCTGATACTGCCACCGAATAGTACTCGTTTTGTACCGAAATGTACCACAAAAATTTCGTTTTGTACCAAGTTCCTTATTCCAGATATCGTATACCAAAATACCGGGTTCCAGTGAAACGATAAAACCTCACAATAGAATTTCGACGTTTTTATGATGTCGTCGAATTGTACTCGTTTTGTACCGAAATGTACCACAAAAATTTCGTTTTGTACCAAAATCGTTATACCAGATATCGTATACCAAAATACCGGGTTGCAGTGAAATGGAATTTTCGAAATTCGAAAATTGAGGTTCTGATACTGCCACCGAATAGTACTCGTTTTGTACCGAAATGTACCACAAAAATTTCGTTTCGTACCAAAATCCTTATACCAGATATCGTATACCAAAATACCGGGTTCCAGTGAAACGATAAAACCCCGACAATCGAATTTCGACGTTTTTATGATGTCATCGAATTGTACTCGTTTTGTACCGAAATGTACCACAAAAATTTCGTTTTGTACCAAAATCGTTATACCAGATATCGTATACCAAAATACCGGGTTCCAGTGAAACGTTATTTTCGAAATTCGAAAATTGAGGTTCTGATACTGCCAACAATTAGTACTCGTTTTGTACCGAAATGTACCACAAAAATTTCGTTTTGTACCAAGTTCCTTATACCAGATATCGTATACCAAAATACCGGGTTCCAGTGAAACGATAAAACCCCGACAATCGAATTTCGACGTTTTTATGATGTCATCGAATTGTACTCGTTTTGTACCGAAATGTAGCACAAAAATTTCATTTAGTACCAAAATCCTTATACCAGATACCATATACCAAATACCGGGTTCCACTGAAATGGTATTTTCGAAATTCGAAAATTGAGGTTCTGATACTGCCACCGAATTGTACTCGTTTTGTACCGAAATGTACCACAAAAATTTCGTTTTGTACCAAAATCCTTATACCAGATATCGTATACAAAAATAAGGTCAAGTGCCCATATTTCGGATACTTAATTTCAAATTAGATTTTCAGTACCTAAATGTAAACAAAATAAGCCATAAATGTGTTGATAAACATTGAACATATATTTATTTATGTTTCTGAAAGTTATATTAACATATATAAGAAATACTTGGTATATTTTATGAAACAAAGAATTGTATGCATATTTTTAGTCTGACAAAAAGGTTGCCTAATGTCGGATAGGGTATTTCCTAATTTCGGATAGGGTTACTAATGAGTATTTGGAAAGGGTGCACAATTTCGGATAGTCGTAATTATGTACCCGTGTAGCATCCGAAATTAGGAAACCCAGTCGCTTATTCAATATGGCGATTCTGTGCGTTCCCCCTCTGAAATAATGTGACTGAAACTACGTAATAATGTTTGCTGAATCTCTCAAGATTATATAAAATTTAGACAGAAGTGAGTAAATACTAATCTTCTAGTTGTAGGCCTTAAGTTTGGATGGTGAAATATTACATCAAAACTCCGGAAAAATCAGAAATATCAGCCACACACTAAAGAAACATTGCTCAAGGTCACGCACAAGGGTGAAACTGGGGGACGAAGTAGCGTGTTAGTTGGCACTATCTGCACTTCGGCGCTGCTGTTTTAAGGTGGAAATTTCTTGGTATCCGAAATTAGGAACCTATCCGAAATATGGGCACTTGACCCTACCGGGTTCCAGTGAAATGGTATTTTCGAAATTCGAAAATTGAGGTTCTGATACTGCCAACGAATAGTACTCGTTTTGTACCGAAATGTACCACAAAAATTTCGTTTCGTACCAAAATCCTTATACCAGATATCGTATACCAAAATACCGGGTTCCAGTGAAACGATAAAACCCCGACAATCGAATTTCGACGTTTTTATGATGTCATCGAATTGTACTCGTTTTGTACCGAAATGTACCACAAAAATTTCGTTTTGTACCAAAATCGTTATACCAGATATCGTATACCAAAATACCGGGTTCCAGTGAAACGTTATTTTCGAAATTCGAAAATTGAGGTTCTGATACTGCCAACAATTAGTACTCGTTTTGTACCGAAATGTACCACAAAAATTTCGTTTTGTACCAAGTTCCTTATACCAGATATCGTATACCAAAATACCGGGTTCCAGTGAAATGGTATTTTCGAAATTCGAAAATTGAGGTTCTGATACTGCCACCGAATAGTACTCGTTTTGTACCGAAATGTACCACAAAAATTTCGTTTTGTACCAAGTTCCTTATTCCAGATATCGTATACCAAAATACCGGGTTCCACTGAAATGGTATTCTCGAAATTCGAAAATTGAGGTTCTGATACTGCCACCGAATAGTACTCGTTTTGTACCGAAATGTACCACAAAAATTTCGTTTTGTACCAAGTTCCTTATACCAGATATCGTATACCAAAATACCGGGTTCCAGTGAAACGATAAAACCCCGACAATCGAATTTCGACGTTTTTATGATGTCATCGAATTGTACTCGTTTTGTACCGAAATGTACCACAAAAATTTCGTTTTGTACCAAAATCCTTATACCAGATATCGTATACCAAAATACCGGGTTCCAGTGAAACGATAAAACCCCGACAATCGAATTTCGACGTTTTTATGATGTCATCGAATTGTACTCGTTTTGTACCGAAATGTACCACAAAAATTTCGTTTTGTACCAAAATCCTTATACCAGATATCGTATACCAAAATACCGGGTTGCAGTGAAATGGAATTTTCGAAATTCGAAAATTGAGGTTCTGATACTGCCACCGAATAGTACTCGTTTTGTACCGAAATGTACCACAAAAATTTCGTTTTGTACCAAGTTCCTTATTCCAGATATCGTATACCAAAATACCGGGTTCCAGTGAAACGATAAAACCTCACAATAGAATTTCGACGTTTTTATGATGTCGTCGAATTGTACTCGTTTTGTACCGAAATGTAGCACAAAAATTTCATTTAGTACCAAAATCCTTATACCAGATACCATATACCAAATACCGGGTTCCACTGAAATGGTATTTTCGAAATTCGAAAATTGAGGTTCTGATACTGCCACCGAATTGTACTCGTTTTGTACCGAAATGTACCACAAAAATTTCGTTTTGTACCAAAATCCTTATACCAGATATCGTATACAAAAATAAGGTCAAGTGCCCATATTTCGGATACTTAATTTCAAATTAGATTTTCAGTACCTAAATGTAAACAAAATAAGCCATAAATGTGTTGATAAACATTGAACATATATTTATTTATGTTTCTGAAAGTTATATTAACATATATAAGAAATACTTGGTATATTTTATGAAACAAAGAATTGTATGCATATTTTTAGTCTGACAAAAAGGTTGCCTAATGTCGGATAGGGTATTTCCTAATTTCGGATAGGGTTACTAATGAGTATTTGGAAAGGGTGCACAATTTCGGATAGTCGTAATTATGTACCCGTGTAGCATCCGAAATTAGGAAACCCAGTCGCTTATTCAATATGGCGATTCTGTGCGTTCCCCCTCTGAAATAATGTGACTGAAACTACGTAATAATGTTTGCTGAATCTCTCAAGATTATATAAAATTTAGACAGAAGTGAGTAAATACTAATCTTCTAGTTGTAGGCCTTAAGTTTGGATGGTGAAATATTACATCAAAACTCCGGAAAAATCAGAAATATCAGCCACACACTAAAGAAACATTGCTCAAGGTCACGCACAAGGGTGAAACTGGGGGACGAAGTAGCGTGTTAGTTGGCACTATCTGCACTTCGGCGCTGCTGTTTTAAGGTGGAAATTTCTTGGTATCCGAAATTAGGAACCTATCCGAAATATGGGCACTTGACCCTACCGGGTTCCAGTGAAATGGTATTTTCGAAATTCGAAAATTGAGGTTCTGATACTGCCAACGAATAGTACTCGTTTTGTACCGAAATGTACCACAAAAATTTCGTTTCGTACCAAAATCCTTATACCAGATATCGTATACCAAAATACCGGGTTCCAGTGAAACGATAAAACCCCGACAATCGAATTTCGACGTTTTTATGATGTCATCGAATTGTACTCGTTTTGTACCGAAATGTACCACAAAAATTTCGTTTTGTACCAAAATCGTTATACCAGATATCGTATACCAAAATACCGGGTTCCAGTGAAACGTTATTTTCGAAATTCGAAAATTGAGGTTCTGATACT
Source organism: Lepisma saccharinum (assembly GCF_977018435.1). Lineage (NCBI taxonomy): Eukaryota > Metazoa > Arthropoda > Insecta > Zygentoma > Lepismatidae > Lepisma > Lepisma saccharinum. The sequence continues at coordinate 27,326 of NW_028143719.1, forward strand.
GCCAACAATTAGTACTCGTTTTGTACCGAAATGTACCACAAAAATTTCGTTTTGTACCAAGTTCCTTATACCAGATATCGTATACCAAAATACCGGGTTCCAGTGAAATGGTATTTTCGAAATTCGAAAATTGAGGTTCTGATACTGCCACCGAATAGTACTCGTTTTGTACCGAAATGTACCACAAAAATTTCGTTTTGTACCAAGTTCCTTATTCCAGATATCGTATACCAAAATACCGGGTTGCAGTGAAATGGTATTCTCGAAATTCGAAAATTGAGGTTCTGATACTGCCACCGAATAGTACTCGTTTTGTACCGAAATGTACCACAAAAATTTCGTTTTGTACCAAGTTCCTTATACCAGATATCGTATACCAAAATACCGGGTTCCAGTGAAACGATAAAACCCCGACAATCGAATTTCGACGTTTTTATGATGTCATCGAATTGTACTCGTTTTGTACCGAAATGTACCACAAAAATTTCGTTTTGTACCAAAATCCTTATACCAGATATCGTATACCAAAATACCGGGTTCCAGTGAAACGATAAAACCCCGACAATCGAATTTCGACGTTTTTATGATGTCATCGAATTGTACTCGTTTTGTACCGAAATGTACCACAAAAATTTCGTTTTGTACCAAAATCCTTATACCAGATATCGTATACCAAAATACCGGGTTGCAGTGAAATGGAATTTTCGAAATTCGAAAATTGAGGTTCTGATACTGCCACCGAATAGTACTCGTTTTGTACCGAAATGTACCACAAAAATTTCGTTTTGTACCAAGTTCCTTATTCCAGATATCGTATACCAAAATACCGGGTTCCAGTGAAACGATAAAACCTCACAATAGAATTTCGACGTTTTTATGATGTCGTCGAATTGTACTCGTTTTGTACCGAAATGTAGCACAAAAATTTCATTTAGTACCAAAATCCTTATACCAGATACCATATACCAAATACCGGGTTCCACTGAAATGGTATTTTCGAAATTCGAAAATTGAGGTTCTGATACTGCCACCGAATTGTACTCGTTTTGTACCGAAATGTACCACAAAAATTTCGTTTTGTACCAAAATCCTTATACCAGATATCGTATACCAAAATACCGGGTTCCAGTGAAATGGTATTTTCGAAATTCGAAAATTGAGGTTCTGATACTGCCACCGAATAGTACTCGTTTTGTACCGAAATGTACCACAAAAATTTCGTTTTGTACCAAGTTCCTTATACCAGATATCGTATACCAAAATACCGGGTTCCAGTGAAACGATAAAACCCCGACAATCGAATTTCGACGTTTTTTTGATGTCATCGAATTGTACTCGTTTTGTACCGAAATGTACCACAAAAATTTCGTTTTGTACCAAAATCCTTATACCAGATATCGTATACCAAAATACCGGGTTCCAGTGAAATGGTATTTTCGAAATTCGAAAATTGAGGTTCTGATACTGCCACCGAATAGTACTCGTTTTGTACCGAAATGTACCACAAAAATTTCGTTTTGTACCAAGTTCCTTATACCAGATATCGTATACCAAAATACCGGGTTCCAGTGAAACGATAAAACCCCGACAATCGAATTTCGACGTTTTTATGATGTCATCGAATTGTACTCGTTTTGTACCGAAATGTACCACAAAAATTTCGTTTTGTACCAAAATCCTTATACCAGATATCGTATACCAAAATACCGGGTTCCAGTGAAATGGTATTTTCGACATTCGAAAATTGAGGTTCTGATACTGCCACCGAATAGTACTCGTTTTGTACCGAAATGTACCACAAAAAATTCGTTTTGTACCAAGTTCCTTATTCCAGATATCGTATACCAAAATACCGGGTTCCAGTGAAACGATAAAACTTCACAATCGAATTTCGACGTTTTTATGATGTCATCGAATTGTACTCGTTTTGTACCGAAATGTAGCACAAAAATTTCATTTTGTACCAAGTTCATTATTCCAGATATCGTATACCAAAATACAGGGTTCCAGTCATACGATAAAACCCCGCCCGTCGAATTTCAACGATATTATGATGTCATCGAATTGTACTCGTTTTGTACCGAAATGTACCACAAAAATTTCGTTTTGTATCAAAATCCTTATACCAGATATCGTATATCAAAATACCGGGTTCCCCTGAAATGGTATTTTCGAAATTCGAAAATTGAGGTTCTGATACATTCGGAGTTCTACAACAAATTAAACTCTTCCGTTAACCTTAACGTTACATTTTTTAGAATCTAGGCAGTCAGTTAATGCTTTTCAGCTACTACTTGCACGGCAGAAGGCGACACGTGTGAACAGAACACCTTCACACGGCTGGAACTGAAATGGAAGCATTCTTGCACGTCAGGGCCGTTTATGGCGTCTATTGCGTCCCATCTGCCTGAAACAACAGATTACGAACAATTGATATTTCTAAATGAGGCACCACGCAGGATGACATTAAGTCCATAGGTATACGGGAAGGAAACAGATGAAAGATGGAAGAAATACGAGTATATTGCTACAAGGCGAACTCTTTCCTTCGAGTTAGTAGCATGGTGTGAAGAGGTAAATGAAATACCAGCAATGGAAGAAAATGAACAAATATTATTCCCAGAAGGGAAAACCACTTCTCGTTGTCTGCCTATTCAGTTTCCCACGAATTTTTCCTAGCTTCTACTACACACGTTCAACTCTTTTTCAACAATCACATATTTGTGAAACGATGGTTTATTTTCCACACAGCTATTTGCCCTTTAACAGTTAACTTACGTGTGAATATCAGACATTGGTACATATTCGTCTTAGCCTATTTCTTCCCTTTCGCTCGGAATCGTTGGTGACGTATGTTAACCCCCAGAGCCATGAGCTACGCCATGGGGGTGCGAAGAGGTGCTCCCTTGATTTTCTTCCGCACCCCCTTCAGCACCCCTTTTTCGTAACCAATTTTTAGCTTAAAATACTGTGAAGTCTTCAGAGAAAAGTTTGGAATAACAAAATATATAAATAAATATATAAATAGGTTCTAGAAAACAAACATGTTTTGCCGCCCACGTAGCGGAGTGGTTAGCACATTGGCTTCGACGCCATGGGTCCCGGGATCGATTCCCGGCCTGGGCATGGATGTTTTTAAGTATCCATTCGTCAATTTCATCACATGATCACTCATACCATCTTCGCAAATTAGCCAAAAGTGGCACAAGAAGCGAAGTAAAATGAAGCAAATCAACCAATCAATGAAACCAAACATTTGTTTAAACAGGTGATAAATAAATGTCATAATATTTCCAGTACTAAATGCTCCTTAGTATAGTTCATATTTGCTTTTTTGCTTTTAGTTACCAAAGAATTTGTTCAAAATTAGAAAATTTAGTAAATGCTATTATTTTCTTCCGTTTAGTTACCATAAAGTGTTTTGTTAATTCAACGGAAAATACTCATGTCGTTTACAGTGTCAAAAATTATACTTTTTTCTATGGTGGTACTGAAAATCATAATTTTGGAACAGGCTTTTTCATAAATAATAGAATTATCTCGGCTCTTAAAACAGTAGAATTTATTAATGATAGGATATCATATGCAATTTTACAGGGTAGGTGGTGTAAAATTATTTTAATAAACATACATGCACCAACGGAAGATAAAGATGATAATACTAAAGATGATTTTTATACAGAGTTAGAACAGGTCTTTGATAAATTTTCTCAGTATGATATGAAAATTCTGTTAGGTGACTGTAATGCACAGATTGGCAAAGAAGAGACATTTAAACCCACGATTGGTAAAGAAAGTCTTCATGAATTAAGTAATGATAATGGTATAAGATTGATTACTTTTGCAACCTCAAAGAATTTAATTGTGAAAAGTACCACTTTTAAACATAAAGATATCCATAAATATACCTGGTCTTCTCCAGATGGTAAAACTCATAATCAGATACATCATATTCTCATTGATAAGAGAAGGCATACTAGTATAATTGACGTTCGTACACATAGAGGTGCTGACTGTGCCAGTGACCATTATTTAGTAATTGCTAAATTAAGAGAGAGACTCTCAGTGATAAATCATAAGCAACAAAATCTAAAAGTTCTAAAATTTGATACAGGAAAGTTTACTGATGAAAGAATTAAGAAAGATTACCAAATTAAACTGTCAAATAGATTTGATGTTTTGCAGGATTTAAATGATGATGAAAATATAAATGAAACAGACGTAAATAAGAATTGGGAGCACATACGTAATGCAATAGAATCAGCAGCTAAAGAAAGTATAGGATACCATAAACCGAGAAAAAGTAAGCCATGGTTTGATAATGAATGTCATAATCTAATAGAAATAAGAAATCAGGCTAGACTTAGGTGGTTAAATAACTCTGATGATATAAATCTAAACAATTATAATAGAATAAAGCGAGAAGTTAACCGCACGTTTAGAAGTAAAAAAAGAGATTACTTGAAAAGCAAAATTAACGAAATTGAAACAAACAGCAAAAATAAAAATATCAGAGATTTATATAAAGGTGTAAATGAGTTTAGAAAGGGCTGGCAACCTAAAGTAAATTTGATAAAAGATAAAGACGGTGATTTTCTAGCTGACCCAAGTGATATTCTAAATAGATGGAAGAACTACTTTAATGACCTTTTAAATGTCCATGTAGGAGATAAATCAGAAGTGAATGAAGTACACAAAGCAGAACCTTTAGTTCCAGAACCTAACTTGACTGAAGTTAAAGATGCTATTAAAAGGCTAAAGAATAACAAAGCACCTGGCATTGATTTAATACCAACTGAGTTAATTAAATATGGTGGAAATTCATTAATATGTCAAATTCATAAATTAATTTGTTTAATATGGAATAAAGAAGAAATCCCTCAACAGTGGAAAGAATCCATAATTGTTCCTGTGTTTAAAAAAGGTGATAAAATGAACTGCAATAATTACCGTGGAATTTCTCTACTCTCAACAACATATAAAATATTATCTAACATTCTTTTAACAAGACTAACCCCATATGCTAATGAAATTATAGGTGATTATCAATGTGGATTTAAACGTAACAGATCAACTACAGATCAAATTTTTCACATCAGACAGACACTTGAAAAAAAATGGGAATATAATCAAAATGTCCATCAGCTATTCATTGATTTCAAAAAAGCATATGATTCGGTCAAAAGAGATAAATTATATAATATATTAGTAGAGTTTGGAATACCTAAGAAGCTTGTTAGTATGATAAAAATATGCACCAGTGAAACAGAAAGTAAAATTCGTGTGGGTATTAATATGTCTGACAAATTTACAATTCATGATGGGTTAAAACAAGGAGATGCATTATCTCCATTGCTCTTTAATTTTGCCTTAGAATGTGCTGTTAGGAAGGTAAAAGAAACTAAAGAAGGACTAAAATTAAATGGTGTGACCCAGTTGTAGACTTACTGGGGGATGATATGAATACAATTAAAAATAATGATAAAATATTTTTCAAAACTGCTAAAGAGATAGGTTTGGAAGTTAACAAAGAGAAAACTAAATATATGCTTACAGGCCGAAACCAAGTGTTAGGTAATAATCAAAATCTAATTATTGATAACAACTTGTTTGAACCAGTTTCCAAATTCAAATACTTAGGAGTAATATTAACAAATGAAAATTATATTAAAGAGGAAATAAAAAGTAGACTTCATTCAGGAAATGCATGTTACTTCTCTCTTCATAAACTTTTGTCTTCTCGTTTAATATCTAAGAAACTAAAAGTTAAAATATACAAAACAGTAATTTTGCCTGTAGTATTATATGGATGTGAAACTTGGTCCCTTACATTGAAAGAGGAACATAAATTGAGAGTATTTGAAAATAAGATCCTTCGGAAAATCTTTGGACCTAAAAGGGATGAGGAGACAGGTGAGTGGAGAAGGTTACATAATTTAGAACTACATAATTTGTATTCATGTCCAGATATTATTAGAATAATTAAATCAAGAAGACTTAGGTGGGCAGGCCATGTGGCACGAATGGGAGAGGAAAGAGGAGTTTACAGGATTCTTGTTGGGAAACCTGATGGTAAGAGACCTGTAGGAAGGCGAAGACGAAGATGGAGGGACAACGTTGAGATGGACCTAAGGGAAATCGGTAGGGATGGAAAAGAGTATACAGAACTTGCTCAAGATAGGGACAGATGGAAGGCCTGTGTTGCTGCAGCCATGAACCTTCGGGTTTAAGAAGGCTAGAGAGTTAGTTAGTTAGTTAGTTTACAGTGTCATGTTACACTATGACCTACAAATACCATATCGTCATACAAAACGCAGAATGTTAGGACTGAAGAAAGACAACCATTATTGTACACTACAGAAAGCCTATTTACAAGCAGGGAAGAAAGATGAAAATCGTTTCTGGTGAATTTGGCAAATTTTCATAGAAACCTACTGAAAGGTCATTGGTATTTAATGTAGTGGCTAAAGCATATATGCGCTTCATTTTAACATTGTTGTACAGGGTCTACACAAACATCCCTGGAGAGAATAACCCAACCTCCTGCCCCACAGAGAATTATACTGTGATTATACTGGAAGAAAAGTCGGTGGAATCTATCAGAAAAACAGTAGTGCAATTGAATCGTTTGTTTCCAAAAATAACGTTTGTGAGAAAACAATAAAAAAGCATGTGGTATTGTCCCACAAAATATTTCAGCGCAGTATAGCCCAGTCAATGAAGGACAAAAGAGGCCAATGTTGGGAATAATTCCATAAAAGGTGAATTTTGTTCAGTTCTTAAAACACTATTGGTAGTGTAAAATTCCAATGTTCTCGATGTCTCCTTCCAGCAACCCCCCCAAAAAAACATCAATTTCGCAGACTCTCAGTTATTGGCCAATATCTCCGTAACCAATCGTCCAATCGTCGTAGGCAGGTCATCGTTTTTTTTTTGTCTTAATCCTCACTAGATGAGCTACAAAAAGTGTGATTAGTTTTTCGGAGGTTTTGCCGTAATTTAAAATAATCTTAAAAGAGTGAAAATTTTCTAGTACTTTTCAAAGTTTTTGCCTTATAACTTTTGAAGAAAGTAAATAACAATAAATAGTTTCGAATAAAAGTTGCACCCTATTGTATAAGCTTTAAAACGATATACATTTTAATGAAGAGTACACCATAAAATGTGTCTCCGAATGGAGGATAGTACCAAAATAAGTGATTATCACAGCCCGGCGGTAAAGTCCAGAATCATTGACTTTTTACTAATAACGAAAAAAATTGGTAGAATTAGTTGCTGTACCGCTTAATATATGTTCAGTCGAGTAGCCTATCGCCACTTGCGTTCTGACGGCAGCCATCTTGAAAAGAGTCCACTATATTGGATATTTTTGATTTGATAGAGCTATCTCTGGAACGGTGGCACATATCAACTTCCGTTGTTTTGTTCTTTTCAGAAATATTACAAATAGTGCAAATTATCATAATATATCAGTAGCCCTAAATGTTTTTCGAAAAATAAAAATTGTAGATTTGTAGAAAAACTCACTACTATTTATAATACTTTATGTGAATAACGGCAAGCTGAAAGTCTTAATAATTCTCGAACTAAACAATAGTATTTTGCATCTTGTAAGGTTACGAGATGTTTATTATGTAGACGACTTTAGACGAACTGAACACTTAACATACGATTTTTTATCTTTATAAATTTTCCTAAATAATATTTTTAAAGGAAATACAATTTATGAACAATCTAATTTGATTTCTGAAGGTTGGAGTTATTGATATTTATCTAGCATTAAATTGTTTTATTATTTGAAAGAAAAACACTCTATTATTTGTCATTGATTATACGAAAATACTGAAATTTGTTTTACAAAATATTTTGATGTGAATTTCTCATTACATCGGTTCCCTTTTTAATCAGGTCTTCAATTTAAATCCTACTTTTGGATAATGTAGTAGTACAGACAAGATTTCCCATTCAACACCAATCCCCTATACTCTATCCTGGGAATCTCTGGAGCAAGGCCACGCATAACGGCAGAGAAGGGGAGAAAGCGAAGCGAAAAGACGGAGCAAAGCAGTACACGCTGATGCAAACAGCTGGTAAATGCAGTCCATTTCCCCCCTCCACGCAATTCCGTTTTTCGCAAGTTTTCATTGGTCGAACCCTCTCGAGTTACTACTTGCGCAGAGACTTACCTTCGTTCGTTCGCTTGCTCCATAGATTCCAGGGACAGAATAGAGTACCTCGTGCTTTGTTATAATGGTCTTGAGCGTGAAAAACAAACTGGGGATTGCACAGAGATTTGAGGTATAAAGATTCGTTTATTTCATGAAGCTGAAGAGTGTGAGGTTCTGTCTCATTTAAGTTGTCACACTGAGAGTTTTGGGCTCTTTTAATTCCTTACTTGCACTATCTTGAGTCAGCTTCTGCGTTACAATTGACAAGGTATACATCCTTATGCAGTTTGTAGAGTGCAAAGGTTGAAGTCTCATGAGTACTTGCTGTAGTTTCTCAGAAGTCAAGCTTTACGAAATGAAACCCTTGTAGTAGTACCAAGTCAGAAGTATTTTGGTTTGAACCAGAGTTTATATCTAGCTTCTTCCAGCAAGAAAGAACACCACCATTCATTTTAACACGGCCACTTCAAAGTGGAGCTGTGGTGTAAGGGGTGCTTCTTACATGAGGTGCACCCAATCGTCAACCTCACTTCCACGTAGTACACCCTGGACTGGACTAACGAGGATCTGGCGACTGGCCCCATAGCCAGTGTAATTTTGTTTCTGTTGTCCTGTGTTTTGTCCTTATTTGTGCTGAGTGCTCCTTTACAGCCTCAGCTTTTAACGAAAGTCAGAAGATTTTAATATTTTATGATTTTAGTTCTGCAACGTTAGAGTTGTTCAGTGTAACGATAAGGGGCTGGACCCCGTATAATGTGACGGATGCAAAATAGCCTTAGTGCTGACGCACCCAAAATTTTAAATTCAAATTAAATTCAAAATCAAATTCAACGTGGAGCCTCCCAATATGATGGCTCTAATATCGTCTCCATATAGTTGTAGTCAGCCTAGAACCAATTAATCCAGTTCAATATTTTAAATATTTTGTTGATGGCATTCAATAATTGGAACTGTTCTGGTTTCAGATTTACTGCTTTTACATAACATGTCAACACAAGGCGTTCTTTTTTTTGCTTTCAAGATCTTACCTCATCCGATGTTGAAGGCTGAAATGTTCTGAGCTTAAGTCACTCAGTCACTCTCTAGCATTCTTAAACCCGAAAGTTTATGGCTGCAGCAACACAAGCCTTCAATCTGTCCCTATCCTGGGCAAGATCAATGTTTCCCATCCTTACCGATTTCTTACAGGTCTCTTACACTCAGGTTTCTCAACAGGAAACTTTTCTTTCCTCTCCCACTCCTGCCACATGGTCTGCCCACCTAAATCTTCTTCATTTAATTATTCTAACAACATCTGAACATGAATGCATATTATTCAGTTCTAAATTATGTAACCTTCTCCACTCACTTGTCTCCTCGTTCCTTTTAGGTCCAAATATTGTTCTAAGGGTTTTATTTTCAAAGACTCTTAATTTATGTTCCTCTTTTAATGTAAGGGACCAAGTTTAACATGCATTAAACTACAGGCAAACGTATATTTTAACTTTTAGTATCTTAAAAATTATACGAGAGAATAAAAGTTTATGAAGAGAATAGTGTTCTGAGCTTAAGGCTTTCCGGAAATGTATAGTTATTGGGAAACATCCCTATCCAGGGTTCTCGTTTTGACGGTTAGAATGGGCTATTTTGATCCACTTTTGTCAACATGAGAATGTTAGAATAATAAAATTTCTGTATCATGAAAGAACCTCCAGCACTTATAACCATAGGGCTGTTATCTTTGTTGTAAGTGGCCTTGTTGTCAACCCTGACCTGCTGATTTCTAATGGAGAATTTATTTCAATCTATTTCTAGAAATCAAATTCGGTTGTATATAAACTGTATTTCTCTTTAAAATGTTATTAAATATAAATATTTAAATATAAAAATCGTATGTTAGGAGTTCAGTTCGTCTAAAGTCTTCTACATAATAAACATCTCGTAACCTTACAAGATGCAAAATACTATTGTTTAGTTCGAGAATTATTAAGACTTTCAACTTGCCGTTATTCACATAAAGTATTATAAATAGTAGTGAGTTTTTCTACAAAACTACAATTTTTATTTTTCGAAAAACATTTAGGGCTACTGATATATTATGATAATTTGCACTATTTGTAATATTTCTGAAAAGAACAAAACAACGGAAGTTGATATGTGCCACCGTTCCAGAGATAGCTCTATCAAATCAAAAATATCCAATATAGTGGACTCTTTTCAAGATGGCTGCCGTCAGAACGCAAGTGGCGATAGGCTACTCGACTGAACATATATTAAGCGGTACAGCAACTAATTCTACCAATTTTTTTCGTTATTAGTAAAAAGTCAATGATTCTGGACTTTACCGCCGGGCTGTGATAATCACTTATTTTGGTACTATCCTCCATTCGGAGACACATTTTATGGTGTACTCTTCATTAAAATGTATATCGTTTTAAAGCTTATACAATAGGGTGCAACTTTTATTCGAAACTATTTATTGTTATTTACTTTCTTCAAAAGTTATAAGGCAAAAACTTTGAAAAGTACTAGAAAATTTTCACTCTTTTAAGATTATTTTAAATTACGGCAAAACCTCCGAAAAACTAATCACACTTTTTGTAGCTCATCTAGTGAGGATTAAGACAAAAAAAAAACGATGACCTGCCTACGACGATTGGACGATTGGTTACGGAGATATTGGCCAATAACTGAGAGTCTGCGAAATTGATGTTTTTTTGGGGGGGTTGCTGGAAGGAAACATCGCGAACATTGGAATTTTACACTACCAATAGTGTTTTAAGAACTGAACAAAAGTCACCTTTTATGGAATTATTCCCAACATTGGCCTCTTTTGTCCTTCATTGACTGGGCTATACTGCGCTGAAATATTTTGTGGGATAATACCACATGCTTTTTTATTGTTTTCTCACAAACGTTATTTTTGGAAACAAACGATTCAATTGCACTACTGTTTTTCTGATAGATTCCACCGATTTTTTTTCCAGTACGATATGGTATTTGTAGGTCATAGTGTAACATGACACTGTAAACGACATGAGTATTTTCCGTTGAATTAACAAAACACTTTATGGTAACTAAACGGAAGAAAATAATAGCATTTACTAAATTTTCTAATTTTGAACAAATCCTTTGGTAACTAAAAGCAAAAAGCAAATATGAACTATACTAAAGAGCATTTAGTACTGGAAATATTATGACATTTATTTATCACCTGTTTAACCAAATGTTTGGTTTCATTGATTGGTTGATTTGCTTCATTTTACTTCGCTTCTTGTGCCACTTTTGGCTAATTTGCGAAGATGGTATGAGTGATCATGTGATGAAATTGACGAATGGATACTTAAAAACATCCATGCCCAGGCCGGGAATCGATCCCGGGACCCATGGCGTCGAAGCCAATGTGCTAACCACTCCGCTACGTGGGCGGCAAAACATGTTTGTTTTCTAGAACCTATCTATATATTTATTTATATATTTTGTTATTCCAAACCTTTCTCTGAAGACTTCACAGTATTTTAAGCTAAAAATTGGTTACGAAAAAGGGGTGCTGAAGGGGGTGCGGAAGAAAATCAAGGGATTTACGAGCACCCCTTCGCACCCCCATGGCGTAGCTCATGGCTCTGGGGGTTAACATACGTCACCAACGATTCCGAGCGAAAGGGAAGAAATAGGCTAAGACGAATATGTACCAATGTCTGATATTCACACGTAAGTTAACTGTTAAAGGGCAAATAGCTGTGTGGAAAATAAACCATCGTTTCACAAATATGTGATTGTTGAAAAAGAGTTGAACGTGTGTAGTAGAAGCTAGGAAAAATTCGTGGGAAACTGAATAGGCAGACATCGAGAAGTGGTTTTCCCTTCTGGGAATAATATTTGTTCATTTTCTTCCATTGCTGGTATTTCATTTACCTCTTCACACCATGCTACTAACTCGAAGGAAAGAGTTCGCCTTGTAGCAATATACTCGTATTTCTTCCATCTTTCATCTGTTTCCTTCCCGTATACCTATGGACTTAATGTCATCCTGCGTGGTGCCTCATTTAGAAATATCTATTGTTCGTAATCTGTTGTTTCAGGCAGATGGGACGCAGTAGACGCCATAAACGGCCCTGACGTGCAAGAATGCTTCCATTTCAGTTCCAGCCGTGTGAAGGTGTTCTGTTCACACGTGTCGCCTTCTGCCGTGCAAGTAGTAGCTGAAAAGCATTAACTGACTGCCTAGATTCTAAAAAATGTAACGTTAAGGTTAACGGAAGAGTTTAATTTGTTGTAGAACTCCGAATGTATCAGAACCTCAATTTTCGAATTTCAAAAATACCATTTCAGGGGAACCCGGTATTTTGATGTACGATATCTGGTATAACGATTTTGATACAAAACGAAATTTTTGTGGTACATTTCGGTACAAAACGAGTACAATTCGATGACATCATAATATCGTCGAAATTCGACGGTCGGGGTTTTATCGTTTCACTGGAACCCTGTATTTTGGTATACGATATCTGGTATAAAAAACTTGGTAAAAAAGGAATTTTTGTGGTACATTTCGGTACAAAACGAGTACTATTCGGTGGCAGTATCAGAACCTCATTTTTCCAATTTCGAAAATACCATTTCACTGGAACCCGGTATTTTGGTATACGATATCTGGTGTAAGGATTTTGGTACAAAACTAAATTATTGTGGTACATTTCGGTACAAAACGAGTACAATTCGATGACATCATAAAAACGTCGAAATTCGATTGTCGGGGTTTTATCGTTTCACTGGAAATCGGTATTTTGTTATACGATATCTGGTATAAGGAACTTAATACAAATCGAAATTTTTGTGGTACATTTCGGTACAAAACGAGTACTATTCGGTGGCAGTATCAGAACTTCAATTTTCGAATTTCGAAAATACCATTTCACTGGAACCCGGTATTTTGGTATACGATATCTGGTATAAGGATTTTGGTACAAAACGAAATTTTTGTGGTACATTTCGGTACAAAACGAGTACAATTCGATGACATCATAAAAACGTCGAAATTCGATTGTCGGGGTTTTATCGTTTCACTGGAACCCGGTATTTTGGTATACGATATCTGGTATAAGGAACTAGGTACAAAACGAAATTTTTGTGGTACATTTCGGTACAAAACGAGTACAATTCGATGACATCATAAAAACGTCGAAATTCGATTGTCGGTGTTTTATCGTTTCACTGAAAACCGGTATTTTGGTATACGATATCTGGTATAAGGAACTTGGTACAAAACGAAATTTTTGTGGTACATTTCGGTACAAAACGAGTACTATTCGGTGGCAGTATCAGAACCTCAATTTTCGAATTTCGAAGATACCATTTCACTGGAACCCGGTATTTTGGTATACGATATCTGGTATAAGGATTTTGGTAAAAAACGAAATTTTTGTGGTACATTTCGGTACAAAACGAGTACAATTCGATGACATCATAAAATCGTCGAAATTCGATTATCGGGGTTTTATCGTTTCACTGGAAACCGGTATTTTGGTATACGATATCTGGTATAAGGAACTTGGTACAAAACGAAATTTTTGTGGTACATTTAGGTACAAAACGAGTACTATTCGGTGGCAGTATCAGAACCTCAATTTTCGAATTTCGAAAATACCATTTCACTGGAACCCGGTATTTTGGTATACGATATCTGGTATAAGGATTTTGGTACAAAACGAAATTTTTGTGGTACATTTCGGTACAAAACGAGTACAATTCGATGACATCATAAAAACGTCGAAATTCGATTGTCGGGGTTTTATCGTTTCACTGGAAACCGGTATTTTGGTATACGATATCTGGTATAAGGAACTTGGTACAAAACGAAATTTTTGTGGTACATTTCGGTACAAAACGAGTACTATTCGGTGGCAGTATCAGAACCTCAATTTTCGAATTTCGAAAATACCATTTCACTGGAACCCGGTATTTTGGTATACGATATCTGGTATAAGGATTTTGGTACAAAACGAAATTTTTGTGGTACATTTCGGTACAAAACGAGTACAATTCGATGACATCATAAAAACGTCGAAATTCGATTGTCGGGGTTTTATCGTTTCACTGGAACCCGGTATTTTGGTATACGATATCTGGAATAAGGAACTTGGTACAAAACGAAATTTTTGTGGTACATTTCGGTACAAAACGAGTACTATTCGGTGGCAGTATCAGAACCTCAATTTTCGAATTTCGAAAATACCATTTCACTGGAACCCGGTATTTTGGTATACGATATCTGGTATAAGGATTTTGGTACAAAACGAATTTTTTGTGGTACATTTCGGTACAAAACGAGTACAATTCGATGACATTATAAAAACGTCGAAATTCGATTGTCGGGGTTTTATCGTTTCACTGGAACCCGGTATTTTGGTATACGATATCTGGTATAAGGAACTTGGTACAAAACGAAATTTTTGTGGTACATTTCGGTACAAAACGAGTACTATTCGGTGGCAGTATCAGAACCTCAATTTTCGAATTTCGAAAATACCATTTCACTGGAACCCGGTATTTTGGTATACGATATCTGGTATAAGGATTTTGGTACAAAACGAAATTTTTGTGGTACATTTCGGTACAAAACGAGTACAATTCGATGACATCATAAAAACGTCGAAATTCGATTATCGGGGTTTTATCGTTTCACTGGAAACCGGTATTTTGGTATACGATATCTGGTATAAGGAACTTGGTACAAAACGAAATTTTTGTGGTACATTTAGGTACAAAACGAGTACTATTCGGTGGCAGTATCAGAACCTCAATTTTCGAATTTCGAAAATAACGTTTCACTGGAACCCGGTATTTTGGTATACGATATCTGGTATAAGGATTTTGGTACAAAACGAAATTTTTGTGGTACATTTCGGTACAAAACGAGTACAATTCGATGACATCATAAAAACGTCGAAATTCGATTGTCGGGGTTTTATCGTTTCACTGGAAACCGGTATTTTGGTATACGATATCTGGTATAAGGAATTTGGTACAAAACGAAATTTTTGTGGTACATTTAGGTACAAAACGAGTACTATTCGGTGGCAGTATCAGAACCTCAATTTTCGAATTTCGAAAATACCATTTCACTGGAACCCGGAATTTTGGTATACGATATCTGGTATAAGGATTTTGGTGCAAAACGAAATTTTTGTGGTACATTTCGGTACAAAACGAGTACAATTCGATGACATCATAAAAACGTCGAAATTCGATTGTCGGGGTTTTATCGTTTCACTGGAACCCGGTATTTTGGTATACGATATCTGGTATAAGGAACTTGGTACAAAACGAAATTTTTGTGGTACATTTAGGTACAAAACGAGTACTATTCGGTGGCAGTATCAGAACCTCAATTTTCGAATTTCGAAAATACCATTTCAGTGGAACCCGGTATTTGGTATATGGTATCTGGTATAAGGATTTTGGTACAAAACGAAATTTTTGTGGTACATTTCGGTACAAAACGAGTACAATTCGATGACATCATAAAAACGTCGAAATTCGATTGTGAGGTTTTATCGTTTCATTGGAACCCGGTATTTTGGTATACGATATCTGGAATAAGGAACTTGGTACAAAACGAAATTTTTGTGGTACATTTCGGTACAAAACTAGTACTATTCGGTGGCAGTATCAGAACCTCAATTTTCGAATTTCGAAAATACCATTTCACTGGAACCCGGTATTTTGGTATACGATATCTGGTATAAGGATTTTGGTACAAAACGAAATTTTTGTGGTACGTTTCGGTACAAAACGAGTACAATTCGATGACATCATAAAAACGTCGAAATTCGATTGTCGGGGTTTTATCGTTTCACTGGAAACCGGTATTTTGGTATACGATATCTGGTATAAGGAACTTGGTACAAAACGAAATTTTTGTGGTACATTTCAGTACAAAACGAGTACTATTCGGTGGCAGTATCAGAACCTCAATTTTCGAGTTTCGAAAATACCATTTCACTGGAACCCGGTATTTTGGTATACGATATCTGGTATAAGGATTTTGGTACAAAACGAAATTTTTGTGGTACATTTCGGTACAAAACGAGTACAATTCGATGACATCATAAAAACGTCGAAATTCGATTGTCGGTGTTTTATCGTTTCACTGAAAACCGGTATTTTGGTATACGATATCTGGTATAAGGAACTTGGTACAAAACGAAATTTTTGTGGTACATATCGGTACAAAACGAGTACTATTCGGTGGCAGTATCAGAACCTCAATTTTCGAATTTCGAAAATACCATTTCACTGGAACCCGGTATTTTGGTATACGATATCTGGTATAAGGATTTTGGTACAAAACGAAATTTTTGTGGTACATTTCGGTACAAAACGAGTACAATTCGATGACATCATAAAATCGTCGAAATTCGATTATCGGGGTTTTATCGTTTCACTGGAAACCGGTATTTTGGTATACGATATCTGGTATAAGGAACTTGGTACAAAACGAAATTTTTGTGGTACATTTAGGTACAAAACGAGTACTATTCGGTGGCAGTATCAGAACCTCAATTTTCGAATTTCGAAGATACCATTTCACTGGAACCCGGTATTTTGGTATACGATATCTGGTATAAGGATTTTGGTACAAAACGAAATTTTTGTGGTACATTTCGGTACAAAACGAGTACAATTCGATGACATCATAAAATCGTCGAAATTCGATTATCGGGGTTTTATCGTTTCACTGGAAACCGGTATTTTGGTATACGATATCTGGTATAAGGAACTTGGTACAAAACGAAATTTTTGTGGTACATTTAGGTACAAAACGAGTACTATTCGGTGGCAGTATCAGAACCTCAATTTTCGAATTTCGAAAATAACATTTCACTGGAACCCGGTATTTTGGTATACGATATCTGGTATAAGGAACTAGGTACAAAACGAAATTTTTGTGGTACATTTCGGTACAAAACGAGTACAATTCGATGACATCATAAAATCGTCGAAATTCGATTGTCGGGGTTTTATCGTTTCACTGGAAACCGGTATTTTGGTATACGATATCTGGTATAAGGAACTAGGTACAAAACGAAATTTTTGTGGTACATTTCGGTACAAAACGAGTACAATTCGATGACATCATAAAAACGTCGAAATTCGATTGTCGGTGTTTTATCGTTTCACTGAAAACCGGTATTTTGGTATACGATATCTGGTATAAGGAACTTGGTACAAAACGAAATTTTTGTGGTACATTTCGGTACAAAACGAGTACTATTCGGTGGCAGTATCAGAACCTCAATTTTCGAATTTCGAAGATACCATTTCACTGGAACCCGGTATTTTGGTATACGATATCTGGTATAAGGATTTTGGTAAAAAACGAAATTTTTGTGGTACATTTCGGTACAAAACGAGTACAATTCGATGACATCATAAAATCGTCGAAATTCGATTATCGGGGTTTTATCGTTTCACTGGAAACCGGTATTTTGGTATACGATATCTGGTATAAGGAACTTGGTACAAAACGAAATTTTTGTGGTACATTTAGGTACAAAACGAGTACTATTCGGTGGCAGTATCAGAACCTCAATTTTCGAATTTCGAAAATACCATTTCACTGGAACCCGGTATTTTGGTATACGATATCTGGTATAAGGATTTTGGTACAAAACGAAATTTTTGTGGTACATTTCGGTACAAAACGAGTACAATTCGATGACATCATAAAAACGTCGAAATTCGATTGTCGGGGTTTTATCGTTTCACTGGAAACCGGTATTTTGGTATACGATATCTGGTATAAGGAACTTGGTACAAAACGAAATTTTTGTGGTACATTTCGGTACAAAACGAGTACTATTCGGTGGCAGTATCAGAACCTCAATTTTCGAATTTCGAAAATACCATTTCACTGGAACCCGGTATTTTGGTATACGATATCTGGTATAAGGATTTTGGTACAAAACGAAATTTTTGTGGTACATTTCGGTACAAAACGAGTACAATTCGATGACATCATAAAAACGTCGAAATTCGATTGTCGGGGTTTTATCGTTTCACTGGAACCCGGTATTTTGGTATACGATATCTGGAATAAGGAACTTGGTACAAAACGAAATTTTTGTGGTACATTTCGGTACAAAACGAGTACTATTCGGTGGCAGTATCAGAACCTCAATTTTCGAATTTCGAAAATACCATTTCACTGGAACCCGGTATTTTGGTATACGATATCTGGTATAAGGATTTTGGTACAAAACGAATTTTTTGTGGTACATTTCGGTACAAAACGAGTACAATTCGATGACATTATAAAAACGTCGAAATTCGATTGTCGGGGTTTTATCGTTTCACTGGAACCCGGTATTTTGGTATACGATATCTGGTATAAGGAACTTGGTACAAAACGAAATTTTTGTGGTACATTTCGGTACAAAACGAGTACTATTCGGTGGCAGTATCAGAACCTCAATTTTCGAATTTCGAAAATACCATTTCACTGGAACCCGGTATTTTGGTATACGATATCTGGTATAAGGATTTTGGTACAAAACGAAATTTTTGTGGTACATTTCGGTACAAAACGAGTACAATTCGATGACATCATAAAAACGTCGAAATTCGATTATCGGGGTTTTATCGTTTCACTGGAAACCGGTATTTTGGTATACGATATCTGGTATAAGGAACTTGGTACAAAACGAAATTTTTGTGGTACATTTAGGTACAAAACGAGTACTATTCGGTGGCAGTATCAGAACCTCAATTTTCGAATTTCGAAAATAACGTTTCACTGGAACCCGGTATTTTGGTATACGATATCTGGTATAAGGATTTTGGTACAAAACGAAATTTTTGTGGTACATTTCGGTACAAAACGAGTACAATTCGATGACATCATAAAAACGTCGAAATTCGATTGTCGGGGTTTTATCGTTTCACTGGAAACCGGTATTTTGGTATACGATATCTGGTATAAGGAATTTGGTACAAAACGAAATTTTTGTGGTACATTTAGGTACAAAACGAGTACTATTCGGTGGCAGTATCAGAACCTCAATTTTCGAATTTCGAAAATACCATTTCACTGGAACCCGGAATTTTGGTATACGATATCTGGTATAAGGATTTTGGTGCAAAACGAAATTTTTGTGGTACATTTCGGTACAAAACGAGTACAATTCGATGACATCATAAAAACGTCGAAATTCGATTGTCGGGGTTTTATCGTTTCACTGGAACCCGGTATTTTGGTATACGATATCTGGTATAAGGAACTTGGTACAAAACGAAATTTTTGTGGTACATTTAGGTACAAAACGAGTACTATTCGGTGGCAGTATCAGAACCTCAATTTTCGAATTTCGAAAATACCATTTCAGTGGAACCCGGTATTTGGTATATGGTATCTGGTATAAGGATTTTGGTACAAAACGAAATTTTTGTGGTACATTTCGGTACAAAACGAGTACAATTCGATGACATCATAAAAACGTCGAAATTCGATTGTGAGGTTTTATCGTTTCATTGGAACCCGGTATTTTGGTATACGATATCTGGAATAAGGAACTTGGTACAAAACGAAATTTTTGTGGTACATTTCGGTACAAAACTAGTACTATTCGGTGGCAGTATCAGAACCTCAATTTTCGAATTTCGAAAATACCATTTCACTGGAACCCGGTATTTTGGTATACGATATCTGGTATAAGGATTTTGGTACAAAACGAAATTTTTGTGGTACGTTTCGGTACAAAACGAGTACAATTCGATGACATCATAAAAACGTCGAAATTCGATTGTCGGGGTTTTATCGTTTCACTGGAAACCGGTATTTTGGTATACGATATCTGGTATAAGGAACTTGGTACAAAACGAAATTTTTGTGGTACATTTCAGTACAAAACGAGTACTATTCGGTGGCAGTATCAGAACCTCAATTTTCGAGTTTCGAAAATACCATTTCACTGGAACCCGGTATTTTGGTATACGATATCTGGTATAAGGATTTTGGTACAAAACGAAATTTTTGTGGTACATTTCGGTACAAAACGAGTACAATTCGATGACATCATAAAAACGTCGAAATTCGATTGTCGGTGTTTTATCGTTTCACTGAAAACCGGTATTTTGGTATACGATATCTGGTATAAGGAACTTGGTACAAAACGAAATTTTTGTGGTACATATCGGTACAAAACGAGTACTATTCGGTGGCAGTATCAGAACATCAATTTTCGAATTTCGAAAATACCATTTCACTGGAACCCGGTATTTTGGTATACGATATCTGGTATAAGGATTTTGGTACAAAACGAAATTTTTGTGGTACATTTCGGTACAAAACGAGTACAATTCGATGACATCATAAAATCGTCGAAATTCGATTATCGCGGTTTTATCGTTTCACTGGAAACCGGTATTTTGGTATACGATATCTGGTATAAGGAACTTGGTACAAAACGAAATTTTTGTGGTACATTTAGGTACAAAACGAGTACTATTCGGTGGCAGTATCAGAACCTCAATTTTCGAATTTCGAAGATACCATTTCACTGGAACCCGGTATTTTGGTATACGATATCTGGTATAAGGATTTTGGTACAAAACGAAATTTTTGTGGTACATTTCGGTACAAAACGAGTACAATTCGATGACATCATAAAATCGTCGAAATTCGATTATCGGGGTTTTATCGTTTCACTGGAAACCGGTATTTTGGTATACGATATCTGGTATAAGGAACTTGGTACAAAACGAAATTTTTGTGGTACATTTAGGTACAAAACGAGTACTATTCGGTGGCAGTATCAGAACCTCAATTTTCGAATTTCGAAAATACCATTTCACTGGAACCCGGTATTTTGGTATACGATATCTGGTATAAGGATTTTGGTACAAAACGAAATTTTTGTGGTACATTTCGGTACAAAACGAGTACAATTCGATGACATCATAAAAACGTCGAAATTCGATTGTCGGGGTTTTATCGTTTCACTGGAACCCGGTATTTTGGTATACGATATCTGGTATAAGGAACTTGGTACAAAACGAAATTTTTGTGGTACATTTCGGTACAAAACGAGTACTATTCGGTGGCAGTATCAGAACCTCAATTTTCGAATTTCGAAAA
Source organism: Lepisma saccharinum (assembly GCF_977018435.1). Lineage (NCBI taxonomy): Eukaryota > Metazoa > Arthropoda > Insecta > Zygentoma > Lepismatidae > Lepisma > Lepisma saccharinum. The sequence goes on from NW_028143719.1 coordinate 48,611, forward strand.
TACCATTTCACTGGAACCCGGTATTTTGGTATACGATATCTGGTATAAGGATTTTGGTACAAAACGAAATTTTTGTGGTACATTTCGGTACAAAACGAGTACAATTCGATGACATCATAAAAACGTCGAAATTCGATTGTCGGGGTTTTATCGTTTCACTGGAACCCGGTATTTTGGTATACGATATCTGGAATAAGGAACTTGGTACAAAACGAAATTTTTGTGGTACATTTCGGTACAAAACGAGTACTATTCGGTGGCAGTATCAGAACCTCAATTTTCGAATTTCGAAAATACCATTTCACTGGAACCCGGTATTTTGGTATACGATATCTGGTATAAGGATTTTGGTACAAAACGAATTTTTTGTGGTACATTTCGGTACAAAACGAGTACAATTCGATGACATTATAAAAACGTCGAAATTCGATTGTCGGGGTTTTATCGTTTCACTGGAACCCGGTATTTTGGTATACGATATCTGGTATAAGGAACTTGGTACAAAACGAAATTTTTGTGGTACATTTCAGTACAAAACGAGTACTATTCGGTGGCAGTATCAGAACCTCAATTTTCGAATTTCGAAAATACCATTTCACTGGAACCCGGTATTTTGGTATACGATATCTGGTATAAGGATTTTGGTACAAAACGAAATTTTTGTGGTACATTTCGGTACAAAACGAGTACAATTCGATGACATCATAAAAACGTCGAAATTCGATTATCGGGGTTTTATCGTTTCACTGGAAACCGGTATTTTGGTATACGATATCTGGTATAAGGAACTTGGTACAAAACGAAATTTTTGTGGTACATTTAGGTACAAAACGAGTACTATTCGGTGGCAGTATCAGAACCTCAATTTTCGAATTTCGAAAATAACGTTTCACTGGAACCCGGTATTTTGGTATACGATATCTGGTATAAGGATTTTGGTACAAAACGAAATTTTTGTGGTACATTTCGGTACAAAACGAGTACAATTCGACGACATCATAAAAACGTCGAAATTCGATTGTCGGGGTTTTATCGTTTCACTGGAAACCGGTATTTTGGTATACGATATCTGGTATAAGGAATTTGGTACAAAACGAAATTTTTGTGGTACATTTAGGTACAAAACGAGTACTATTCGGTGGCAGTATCAGAACCTCAATTTTCGAATTTCGAAAATACCATTTCACTGGAACCCGGAATTTTGGTATACGATATCTGGTATAAGGATTTTGGTGCAAAACGAAATTTTTGTGGTACATTTCGGTACAAAACGAGTACAATTCGATGACATCATAAAAACGTCGAAATTCGATTGTCGGGGTTTTATCGTTTCACTGGAACCCGGTATTTTGGTATACGATATCTGGTATAAGGAACTTGGTACAAAACGAAATTTTTGTGGTACATTTAGGTACAAAACGAGTACTATTCGGTGGCAGTATCAGAACCTCAATTTTCGAATTTCGAAAATACCATTTCAGTGGAACCCGGTATTTGGTATATGGTATCTGGTATAAGGATTTTGGTACAAAACGAAATTTTTGTGGTACATTTCGGTACAAAACGAGTACAATTCGATGACATCATAAAAACGTCGAAATTCGATTGTGAGGTTTTATCGTTTCATTGGAACCCGGTATTTTGGTATACGATATCTGGAATAAGGAACTTGGTACAAAACGAAATTTTTGTGGTACATTTCGGTACAAAACTAGTACTATTCGGTGGCAGTATCAGAACCTCAATTTTCGAATTTCGAAAATACCATTTCACTGGAACCCGGTATTTTGGTATACGATATCTGGTATAAGGATTTTGGTACAAAACGAAATTTTTGTGGTACGTTTCGGTACAAAACGAGTACAATTCGATGACATCATAAAAACGTCGAAATTCGATTGTCGGGGTTTTATCGTTTCACTGGAAACCGGTATTTTGGTATACGATATCTGGTATAAGGAACTTGGTACAAAACGAAATTTTTGTGGTACATTTCAGTACAAAACGAGTACTATTCGGTGGCTGTATCAGAACCTCAATTTTCGAGTTTCGAAAATACCATTTCACTGGAACCCGGTATTTTGGTATACGATATCTGGTATAAGGATTTTGGTACAAAACGAAATTTTTGTGGTACATTTCGGTACAAAACGAGTACAATTCGATGACATCATAAAAACGTCGAAATTCGATTGTCGGTGTTTTATCGTTTCACTGAAAACCGGTATTTTGGTATACGATATCTGGTATAAGGAACTTGGTACAAAACGAAATTTTTGTGGTACATATCGGTACAAAACGAGTACTATTCGGTGGCAGTATCAGAACCTCAATTTTCGAATTTCGAAAATACCATTTCACTGGAACCCGGTATTTTGGTATACGATATCTGGTATAAGGATTTTGGTACAAAACGAAATTTTTGTGGTACATTTCGGTACAAAACGAGTACAATTCGATGACATCATAAAATCGTCGAAATTCGATTATCGGGGTTTTATCGTTTCACTGGAAACCGGTATTTTGGTATACGATATCTGGTATAAGGAACTTGGTACAAAACGAAATTTTTGTGGTACATTTCGGTACAAAACGAGTACTATTCGGTGGCAGTATCAGAACCTCAATTTTCGAATTTCGAAAATACCATTTCACTGGAACCCGGTATTTTGGTATACGATATCTGGTATAAGGATTTTGGTACAAAACGAAATTTTTGTGGTACATTTCGGTACAAAACGAGTACAATTCGATGACATCATAAAAACGTCGAAATTCGATTGTCGGGGTTTTATCGTTTCACTGGAAACCGGTATTTTGGTATACGATATCTGGTATAAGGAACTTGGTACAAAACGAAATTTTTGTGGTACATTTCGGTACAAAACGAGTACTATTCGGTGGCAGTATCAGAACCTCAATTTTCGAATTTCGAAAATACCATTTCACTGGAACCCGGTATTTTGGTATACGATATCTGGTATAAGGATTTTGGTACAAAACGAAATTTTTGTGGTACATTTCGGTACAAAACGAGTACAATTCGATGACATCATAAAAACGTCGAAATTCGATTGTCGGGGTTTTATCGTTTCACTGGAACCCGGTATTTTGGTATACGATATCTGGTATAAGGAACTTGGTACAAAACGAAATTTTTGTGGTACATTTCGGTACAAAACGAGTACTATTCGGTGGCAGTATCAGAACCTCAATTTTCGAATTTCGAAAATACCATTTCACTGGAACCCGGTATTTTGGTATACGATATCTGGTATAAGGATTTTGGTACAAAACGAAATTTTTGTGGTACATTTCGGTACAAAACGAGTACAATTCGATGACATTATAAAAACGTCGAAATTCGATTGTCGGCGTTTTATCGTTTCACTGGAACCCGGTATTTTGGTATACGATATCTGGTATAAGGAACTTGGTACAAAACGAAATTTTTGTGGTACATTTCAGTACAAAACGAGTACTATTCGGTGGCAGTATCGGAACCTCAATTTTCGAATTTCGAAAATACCATTTCACTGGAACCCGGTATTTTGGTATACGATATCTGGTATAAGGATTTTGGTACAAAACGAAATTTTTGTGGTACATTTCGGTACAAAACGAGTACAATTCGATGACATCATAAAAACGTCGAAATTCGATTGTCGGGGTTTTATCGTTTCACTGGAACCCGGTATTTTGGTATACGATATCTGGAATAAGGAACTTGGTACAAAACGAAATTTTTGTGGTACATTTCGGTACAAAACGAGTACTATTCGGTGGCAGTATCAGAACCTCAATTTTCGAATTTCGAAAATACCATTTCACTGGAACCCGGTATTTTGGTATACGATATCTGGTATAAGGATTTTGGTACAAAACGAAATTTTTGTGGTACATTTCGGTACAAAACGAGTACAATTCGATGACATTATAAAAACGTCGAAATTCGATTGTCGGGGTTTTATCGTTTCAGTGGAACCCGGTATTTTGGTATACGATATCTGGTATAAGGAACTTGGTACAAAACGAAATTTTTGTGGTACATTTCGGTACAAAACGAGTACAATTCGTGTATGTATTTTATTTGGAGTTTCTTTATTGTCGGGTTCCAGTGAAATGATCCC